>NC_051055.1:30170905-30313405 GCF_904848185.1 Acanthopagrus latus
TTGTGATGAAATGCTCCATGTTCTCCTGCTCTCACCATGTCAGCTCTCCACTGTGCAACAATGAACAGCTTGATCTCGGTTGCTGTGATCCTTCAGCTGGTGATCACAGGAATAAAGACTGATGGGAAGGTAAGCTACTTTCACATCACTATTGAATTTAAACTGTCACATTGTGTTTATATTGAACAGAAGTTTATGGTCGTAAACAGGATGTGGACACAGTATCTCTGGTCTGTAGTTATCTTAATATCACTTGATATTATTTTTAGTAACTAACACATTTTAAAAATTAAGTGATGACTCACTAAGGTAATGGAAATGTTTGTCTCAAGCTGAAAGAGGGCAGAGATTCAGTTCACTGTAGAAACAGCAAAATAACTCACTTATTTAAAGTTTTGCCACTTTTCACTGTGTTAGTGGATATTTTCATTATTTAATATTACCTAGTCACCTTTGTTATTTTGTCAGTCTGATTGTTATGTTGTGCTTTGTACTGAATGTTAAAGTTGATTAAAAAAAGGCATCTCTGGTTTCTTCTGTTCACAGTATCAATTTGGAGATATAATTGAGTTACCGAGGGCATGTATCGAGGGCATGCCTACGTTCAGTCACTTTGCTGTCTACGTGGGCCCAGAGAGCGGGGTGAACGTTGGCCAAGGTGATAATGACATATTTCACCGCACAGGTAAGTGTAGGAAACCTCAAAATAAAAGTATGCAAATTTAATGATATTATTACTCAGGATTATTAAAAGAAACCAGCAAAACCATTTTAATGAAACATATCTATTAAGAATCTGTGACATCAAGTAAATCTTGTTTGTTTGATGGTGTTGAATGTTTTATTACTCAAAGTTCCACATGAAGTTTGTATAAGAAGACAACAGTGGAACATAGTCGGGTGCTTTTGCCCCGTTCTTGAATATTTTATATAATTTCACATAATTACCAGAAGTCAGTGAGTCAGTCAAGATTCTCCTTACAGATAATCTCCACTCTGTGATGTGTGAAGCTAAACTAACTGTGTAGCAGTAAGAAGCTGATATTAGGCTACAAACATTACAAGTTGTAAAGTCAGAGTTAGAACAGTGTGGAACTAAAGTGGCCTGTAAAGACGGACTAGTGAGTAGATGAGTCTCCGTGTTGCTGTGAGGACGTTTAATTAACAACCTCTCACCAAAACTCCAACAAGGCCCAACCACACCTGCACATGGGTGGAATAGATCAGGTTTCTGCTGCAGATCAGACGTGCACAGTGTCCTGAGGCTTCTGATCTTTTTCCAGCATAGACAGGAAGAAAGACCCAAAGGTTCAGACGGCTTTTTACCAAAAAAGATGTCTGATGTCTGACTAATATTGACTTTTTATCAAATTGAACCTGACTGGCTCACTGTTGTACAGCTACAATACCCTGTTTGTGCAAAAGAAGAAAGAAAAGAACAAGTAGAATACAGGAGGAGCATGAGTTTGTATTAAGTTTTTGGACAAGATTTCTAAATATTTATTCTCACAAACAGATAGTAGAGAGAGGGAAGATGTCTGTGAATTTGGTAAACTTGATGAGACACAACGGAAATCGATTGACGAGAAGAAGAATTACCTTGACGATGACGACGAATATCCAGCTGGAAACAGAACAACAGACAAGATTAAGGAAAGAATCAAAGAAATGGAAAAAGAGTGTGGAAAATATACTTACTTATTCAACAACTGTGAACACCTTGCTACCTATGTGCGCTATGGCAGACGGCTCTCACTGCAGGTAAGTGGCAGATTAAACAGTTGTAACATAAAGGTTTTTATTATTTTTTTTTATAAGGTAACCAGTGAAGGTTTTTGATGAGTAGTAGCACTATAGACCAATATTTTTAATATCCACCGTATCTGAGCATTTGGATGAGAAGTGTGGAAGAAAATCCAAACCACACCTGCTGACTTACAAATCAAAACACAAACCAAATACAAGAAACCTGCAATTCTTCAGCCGTCAGCTTACAGATACTGATGCTATCTGAGAGAAGCTGAACGTGACGATGCACCTGGTCAATAATTCATCAACTGAAGGAACATCCTCATCTCATGATGATACATGAGCCAGATAAAAATAATATTACAGCATCTGACCAAGTACTCCTCATTCACCTCTCTGGACCTGTCTCTCCATCTGTACACACACTGTGTTTACACAGTAACATTGAACTTCCATCTGTTCTGTGATTTATTCTTATTTTGTTCACAGAAAGGAACACGCTTCGGATGTATTCTTCCTCTGGCAAAAAACACCAAAGACGAAGAATTAAAAGAATATGAAGATGTCCTCAAACGTCTAGACATACTTCAAAAAAGTAATAACAATACAGAGAACGATGAAGGTCCCTGTTCAAATGATGCCCCCAAACCTGACATCCCGACAGGCAAACTGTCAGCCTGTCTTGTTCTCTTGTTCTGTCTGCTCGGTGGTTCATGTGTGTGGGGGTTTCTGAAATGCTTCTCCATCAAGAAAACAAGGGTGTATTCACCAGAGGGAGTGTAGAGATTTACTTCAGGACCGTCTTGCAGCTTTTTTATTGCTCAGCCTTTTTAAAGCGTTCACACATTTCTCCTTTTTATTCTCACCAGCAGGGACTTGAATGTAAAGACAGCCATCTTTAATCACCTCTGCTCTTTATCTTCTTCCTCTGTTGGCTGTTATTGATCACAGTTAATGTGGGTAATGCCTGTTTGTCTGATCATAAGGATCATGATGATTTGCTTACTGTTTAGTGTTTTCAGGCCATGCAGAAGGTTAGACTGTATTTACTCAGGTTTTGAGCTGCATCAGTCTGTTGGATTAACTCCGACATCTCTGTAAATGAAGTGGAACTGAGTGGAATCTTGTTTCAGGTTCTGATCCTGATTCCTAAAACTACTGACTCCACTTTGCATCTTAATGTCTTCTTACTTGTTTTTGCACTTTTTCACGTCTTTTAAATGAATTTTTTCATGTCTGTAATGTAATTTGCACTCTGAGCTGCCTCGTGTCTGAATTATCTATACAAATAAACTTGCCTTGTCTGATGGGAACTATTTCTAATAAGACTCACATGATGTGAGGTCTTATATGAAATAAAGATAAATGAGCAAGAACTGTGTGTCTCTTAT
The DNA here is from genome assembly GCF_904848185.1 of Acanthopagrus latus. NCBI lineage: Eukaryota > Metazoa > Chordata > Actinopteri > Spariformes > Sparidae > Acanthopagrus > Acanthopagrus latus. The sequence continues at coordinate 30,174,046 of NC_051055.1, forward strand.
TGCCTCATTTGGTTTCATTTTTTTTTGTAGTTTAATTCTTGTGTTCTCTTCTTCTCACCAGCTGATGGCAGCCAAACATTTAACACAACTCCACATGTGGCGTGTTGTGGTTAACACGATTAATTAACTAAAATTAGCTGCACGTCAGTCACATAAAACTTACTGATTATGGGGAAAAAAAGTCAAAACTATTTAACAGTCGTAGAACAGATGGACCCAAAAGTTGACGCCAAACAGGAAGTCTGTTTGAAAGGTGAATTTATGCACCACAGAGGAATCACTGGCAGGTGGAGGTGGTTCCCAGGGTGGTGCAGGTGGAGACTCACTGCTACGCAGATACCTTTAAAGGGCCAATGCAACTCATAAACAGCTGTATTTCATCTGCCAAGAAGTGATTACAGCTCCTACCTTGTGACTGAAAGGTTGTTTCTGCATCAGATTCACTTGATTTGACTCTTGGTGGTTGTATTTGACAGATTATAACACATCCAGTCATTTTGACCTGTTGAAAAACTTTTCAAGGGCTGTTATGTGCCGGCCTCGTGTTTCTCTCCCTGTGGCTCTCTGGCGCCCCCTTTCTGTGTGTTTGTCTCCCTCAGGAGAAACACCTGGGCAGTGCTGCACTTACATGAGGATGTGTAAAAGGAGGACGGAGCTGAGGCCTCGATCTGTGGGGGAGCCACCGTCCAGCCTGACGCCAGGAGGAGGGGATGGTTATCCTGTGGTCTCCTCAGTACCTCTCCTGCCCTACACATGGTTTGAGGGCTGGAGTTTTGTTCTGGGGCAAACTGTCTGATGTCTTGGTCTGGAGACCAACAGCCAAGGTTTTGGTTTTGATTCCCCTAGCGGATGAGTAGGTTAATTCTCTTTTCTTTGGATTAGATTAGAGGGGAAGATCTGGGTGCGCTGGCCTGTTGCCCAGATTTCCCCCTTTTTGTTTGTTTTCTGCTTGGTTCTTCAACCTCTCTTTTCATTATGTACCGTTTAAGCTCCACTGGCTGTTCCAAATGAACTTTGGTTTACCAGTCTGATAATCTGAGCATCCTCTTAAATGTGTTGTTGCCTCCTCACGAGCACCTTGTCAGAGGGTCCATAACAAGAGCCAGTACAACTTAGAAAAGGAAGTTTTTCACCTGCCAAAAAGTGATTACAGCTCCTGCCTTGTGACCGAAAGGTTTCTTCATCATATTCACTTAATTTCACTCTCGGTGGTTATATTTGACAGATTATAGCTCACTCACACGTTTTTACCTGTTGATATTACTTTAAAGGGCCGATACAACTTATAAACAGCTGTTTTTCACCTGCAAAAAAGTGATTACAGCTCCTACTTTACGCAGGCATGCAGTGCATCACATGGATGCAGCTCCTACAGATTTATTGATTACTTGCATCCACTTCTCCACACCTCCTGTCATAACTTGACACTAGGTGAAGCTCTTCAGCCTCCAACACCTGCTCGATGCTCTCAGCTCACCTCAGCTCTGTTGTCACGTGACACATGTCAGAAGTCACTCTTCTCAACCGGCCATCAACAAAAACTGTGTGCTGAGTTCAGACTGATTGTTCTGTCACAGTGTGGAGACGATCAGCTGAACATCAGGTTGAGACGTCACATGTTCTTGTTGGATATGTTTATTCATTTCATACATGCTCACACTCTGATGTCTGCCATGATTATGAGCTAACAGGCACATAGTGGTCCATCATTGGTGCAGCCTGAGGTTACAACAGTCTTATACGTGTGTTACAATCTGCATTAGTCCTTTAAAAAAACAATGGAATGTTAGAGTGACATTTTAACACTGTATGAACTCTAATGATTAACATTTAAAACACACATTGGAAGTACAGGTGGTGCTGTTAATATGAGGAGATGTTAAAAGTTGGTGTTTCCCTTCAGTTTGGTGTTTTCCTCTTCATAAGCTCATGGTGACCTGGATAAACTAAAGAGAGAGAGACAAAGACACAGACTGTCACCGTACAACTCTTCATCATTCAGAGTCGTGTTGTGATCCAGTAACACATTTCTATATTTCTACACAGTCTAGCAGCAGAGTACATGAAACCTCACGTTCAGCTTCATGACTCTGTTACTCACTCTGTCCTCAATCCTAATGTCTTATTATTATTATAATAATGAACTTAATCCATGTGGCTCCTTTTTAAAACCAGAGCTCACAAAGTGTTTTGACAGATGAGCAAAAGCAGCAAAGTCTGGAGGACAAAATTACAGAACAAACACTCAATAATCGAGTAAAAAGACGAAGACTTTTCTGAAGAGACGTTAAATCAAGAAAGCAGGACAAGTCTTTGTCTGAAAAGCAGAAAATATCAAAACAACACAATTCAGTGCACATTATTTATTTTCTCTTTCTCAGAAGGTGTGAAAACTTACATCATCATAGCCAAACGTGGCCTGGCCTGTTCGGGACATGTCTCTGCTTTGGAACTGAGCTGGAAAAACAAACACACAAACACACACTTTAAAACAGCCGTCTTAAATTCTGATGAACACACAGATTATCAGCCGTGTGATGACGGCGAGGAGCTCCAAAGGTTCAGTTTGTTCTGCTCCAACAAGCAGCTGATTTATCTACTAAATGACTGTTGAAGAACTGTACTGATCTCACTCACAGGTCAGGGCTCGTAGTTTCACACAGCAGCTTATAAAATCATCGAAGGCGATTCTTCCGTTTGTGCTGTGGCGCCTCATGATGACGTTCATGGCCTGAGGACTCAGATTAAAACCTGCGAATGCACACATACATCTTTAAGTATCATTAAGAAAGAAAGGATGTTAACGTGAAAACATTTGCAGAATTTACAAGAAGGCCTAAATAAAGATTTGTATGAGACACTAACCCTAACCCACTGATTTGTGTCTCCAACTCAACAACTCACTAAACTGACACATTTGTTAAGGGAGTCTGGGGACTTTCTCCACGGGGACAAAGAAGTCGCCTATATTGTTCCTGTTGAGTGTCTTTGTAACATGTGACATGTTTAGATCAATAACATGTTTCTTCTTTCATAAATGGAGTGTAAATGGTGAAATCAGTGTAAACAGCGTGTTCAAACAGCTGATCAATGCTGGCAGGTAAGACTTTAGCACTTTAGACACATCTACATCACAGTGAACCTCGTGTTGTGCAGCTGCATGTAAACCTGCAGCTGCACAATTCTTTTACCCTTTTATGAAGGAGACTCTTCAAAAGAAATCTGAGACAAACCTAATAAATAAAACTACAGACAGCCTAGATGTGTGAGAGGTTGTTGTGTTAGTTTGTGTGTACCCATGCCGCTGATGGCTTGCTGCAGCTCGTGGCCCTCCACTGTTCCACTGTGGTCCCGGTCGTACGATGAGAAAGTGGCCTTCCACCCGTTGATAACCTGCGACAGCTCCTTGAACTCGTTGAAGCCCATGGTGCCGGACATGTCCCTCTGAGAGTCGGTCAAGGACCAATCACACTACTGTTCTTACGTTACATGCTCACTGAAAATATCTATTAACACCAGATGTGACGCAGAACAGAGCAACATAAATGAGTCCAGAGATAATGATGACAAGGTTCTACTGCAACATGTGGATTATAAAATATATGAGGAGAATGTGGATGGAGAGTCGAGGTGTCATCTTGACAGGACTGTGACAACAGCAGCATCAACATCACCACAGAGGAGCATGTTTATTTTAGTTATGAAGCTTCTGTCCACCTGTGAGACAGTCAGGTAAACCTCTCTGATTGGCTGATGGGTGAAGGATACATCCAGCATGCTGATCATCAGCCTGCAGGTCTCCAGGCAGAAGGCTGGAAAAGGAAAACAAACAAGGAAGTGAGAGTTTTAGTTAAATGTCCTCTTTAAAGGCACAGTGTGACGTTCTTTCTCTGGATCACCACCACTTAAAAATGTCTGAAATTTCTCACTGAAAATATATTTTGGGCAGATGATTGCTTGGTCCACTTGTGATTTTACGTGTACTGCGAAAAAAAAAAAGTGTATTCTGTGTGGAGTCCAGTCTTTCTTACTTTATGATAGGATGTGATTCAGTGAACAACAGTTACTTGATTTGAGCACAATCTCTTCCTTCCCCAACAGAAAACATATAGTCGGATAAACCAATAAAACTGGTGCTTCTTCTCAATTAGGTGCCATGAAGAACTGCAGTTTTCAATGGACGAACCTCATCACATTTGATGTAACAGCTGACTACATGGTTTGTGCCTCTCTTACAGTGCTTTAATGTTTTAAGTGGGTATCTCATTTTAAAACAAAGTCTGGTTTCCTTACGTTTGTATGAGCCTGCGATGCCGGACTGTGTGAGGCAGCGCTGCAGCTCGTCTGCAGAGATCTGTCCATCCTGTCAGAGCAAACAGAAGGAAGAGAAATAAACACAAACAGCAAACTGCACAAAGATCTGAAAAACACCAATACACCAATATTGATGAGCTGTTGTGTAGTTGTTTAGTTTAATAATACTGAGGTGAAGTGCTGCTTTAAGTGTTTTACCTGTCCAGCTACAGCTGAAAAATATCCGTAGAGAGGATCCTGCTGCTGAGAGACAGACAGAGAAACAAGAACGTCAACATGATTGAGTTGGTTTCTCCTGAGCAGATGTGACAAACCAACAATACTTTGACTTCTGGACATTAAAATCAAGGATGGGAAAAGATATGATTATTGATACCAGAGCCATTATTACTATAATTTTACAGACATGATAACTTGCACGCTCAGGACTGTTTCCACACACAGAAACTGATGAGGAATTGATGAGCTTGGAGGCATTCGATTCTGATGGATCGGATAATTTACACCTGGTTCTGGATCCCCATCCATCATCAGAATGTCACATCAAATCAGTTGTTATCTAATATTTACTTTCATATGTATCAGTGTAACTGAATGACTTGAGTTGCAGAAGTTTCGTTTAGCAAAACAATGAACAGGCTACTGAAGGAATTCAAATGATGCTGCAGGATTTTCAGTCGGCTGGTTCTTCAACATCCTGACATTCACAGCCAGTTGTTATGTAAAGCAGACAGGCGGCTCTTTGACAGCCTCAATCTGGATCTTTGTCTGCTTCTAAGCACAAAAACACTCTTATTTTGTCAAAAGGTTTTAGGCTGAGTAAGTAGAAGGACTATTTTATTTGTCTTGCTTTACTTTAAAGTAAACAATCAGATTCTAAATAGTGAAAAGTAACAAAGCAAAGAAAATGCACAACTGTTTTTCTGAGTTTTACATCTGGGACCAGGTAGCAGTCCGGCCCAGTTGAATAAGTCTGATGTAACGTCTGAAATATACAGCAGCTACCAAAAAATATAAACCTTTTAAACACTCACATTGCCTTAAAGTAAAAGAGGAAGAAACCTTCCTGCACCCTGTGTCATTGTGCCACTAGCTGACGATGGAAATGTTCAAATAAAGTTTTCTTAACACTTTGTAATCTTCTAAAATCTTTCCTGTTAACTAGCTGGAAGCCGGCGCAGGTGACAACATGTGTGAGTCTGAGTTCAGTCCATTCTTTGTGCAGCATTCGAGTCTTTTTAACTTTATCTCTAACAAACTGCAGCACAAACCTCCCATTCAATCACATATAATCAATCACAGCTGCCCGCAGACTTCACATGAATCCACCAGCACTGACTCAGAAACGACTGATAGGATTATCTACTGCATGTGTGTGTTATCCTCAGGTCTTGTTAAGAGGAAACCCCACCCGTCCTCACCCCAGACATACTGTAGTTCTACCATAACACACACACACACACAAACACACACACACACACACACACACACACACAGTAAAGAAGAAATATTTCTGCAAAAAAACAACAATCTGGTTTTAATAAGTCCAGAAGGATTCCTCCAAATATAAAAGATGAACAAAAGAAATCACGTCAGAAGGAAACTCCCTGTTGTAAATCCACAGTGACTCCAACATTTACAACTTGAAGGCACTTGTACTTTGCTTCTTGACTATGTTGCTTACTTCTTTATACCTCTACTGCATGATAATTCACTGTGAAATGATTAATGGTTACATTTGTCACAGATGAAACTACCATATTTGTAATTACATGACATTAATTTGTAGAAATCTGTTTTTTACTTTGACATTCAAAGCAGTGGATACCTTAAACACTGTATGAAAAATATGGCAAATAACATCTTATTGTGTGTTTAAAGGGTTAAAATCCTGAAAATCAATGGATATTTGATATTGAAAATAATATTAACATTCAGTATTTTATGGCAGTTTCTGATATTGAGCTTTTTTTTTTTAACTGAATGTGGTTTGAGTGGACAAATTATCTTATTTTTTATCAGTTGTATATTCAAGCAAAGTACAAATACTATAAAAGTGTACCTAAGTACAATACTTTGGTAAATGTACTTAGTTACTTTCCACTACTGTTTGTAATCGAGTATCTTTTACATGTTTGTGCCTGTTTTCAGTTTCCTGCTTAACACTCTGAACAGATTAACAGAAAAATGTGAATGGAAGCAATTAAAGAATCCTCAGCTACTTGTGCTAACTGTTAGCTGTTAGCTCACCTGCACTTCTCTTGTTTGTTGATGTTTTCTACACATTTAAGAGTCTGGACAGGTGATATAATGTTAATGGTGTTGACGTGCTTTTGTATAAATCTCGTTAATTTCGTGCAACTCTGCTAACTTCCGCACTCCTCAGACCTCCGGATGTCTCCCCCGGCCTCCCCCGGCCTCCCCCTCCCCTCCCCTCCTCTCCCGGGACGGTGGACGGAATCAGCTTCACGCCGTTGTTTCAGCACAGTTAAACGTTTTCTCACCTGTCCTGGGAATCCACCTGGAGCAGCTCCGTATCCTGGATAAGCCATTTTTAACCCGCTCAATGAGGAATAAAACGTTTCAGTTTCGGTGTAAATCCGCTCGGCGGTTTAACTTCAGAGGGTGTGTCCGTCCGCAGATGTACACAAACGGCCAAAAGACGACCCGAGCTAAACACACAAAGTGTTTTAAATCAGTCTAAAGCTCCAGAAAGAGGCTAAATGTAAGTTTAACCCGGGATAACTCGTCTGGATTCAGGGTGGAAGCAGGTAGGAGCGGTGTAACCTTTAGGATGGCTGTTAAAGGTCCAGTTCCCTCAGCGTGAGCCACAACGCTGCAATCTGATTGGCCGCGAGTGACCATATGACCTCTAACTGTCCAATCAGACAGCAGCAGCTCCCACAACAGAGCTGGAGCATTTTTTACAACAATACAAACTATGTGATAAAACCTACACACACACACACACACACACACACACACATACACAAACACACACAACCACACACACACACACACACACACACACACACACACACACACACACACACACACACACACACACACATACAAACTGTTTTTTTACTCAGATCACATTCAGTACAAAAAAATGCTCCATGTCAGAAATACCATATATTGATATTATTTTCAACTTCCACTGGGTTGTAATTTTAAATCATCATCAGTCCTGATAGTAGCGATCAAATATAGATCCATTTTCAGGATTTTAACCCTTTAAACACCAGTTTGTTTACACTATGCCACTGTTTTTTCTGAACGAATCCATATACTTAATATTATAGTATTTGTCCCTGCTAAACAAACAATAATATTGAATGAATGAATGAATGAATAAATAAATGAATAGGCAACTGTATAAAATAATGCTCAGGTTTTTAAGCAGCTGGGTGTATTATTGTGCTCCATAACCAGTGTTGATAACTGACACACTGCAGTTAAGTGAAGAAACATGTTGATTATTATTACATAATATATCATACAAATAACATATTGCACAACTTATGACTCAAATGTAAGTGTAGACCAGCTGATACTGCTTCATGACCGTAATGAATTTTTCAAATAGGTTTGCGTCACAGACTTACAGCTGCATAAAACCAGTGAACTTGTTGTGAAAGTAAAGAACTGGGATCTCTCTTATATCATCAGGGTTTTTAATGTTTTACTTGGTTGCAACTTTTTACAATGATATACAAACACATTCATCAATTGAGATGACAGTAACGTAAATTCAACAAAAATAAAAAAGGAAGTCCATCACATCCAAAAATCCAAAACACTCCCGCTCGCTCTGAGACATCGACGGGGGCAAAGTGAAATAATCCTGATATGGAGTAAATGGTTTAACAGATGCAAAACACAGGCATGACCCTTTAATAGAAGGTATGACATCAGTCTTTGAGACAAGCTGCCCAATCAGCTTGCTCTTTTCCGTGACTCATAAAGTCCTGCTGTGTCCGACTCCGGTCCAGAGAAAACCCATCTGATGCTCCACCTTTGGTGTCAGAGGCAGAGCTGGACCAGAGAGGAGAGGAGGGAGACCACACGCACCGGAGGACGCTGAAGATCGAGCTGAGATGTATCAACTGAATCCTGATTGTTGGGTTTGGTCGCCCAGACCTCCTCTGTGTCTCCATCCTCAACACTCAGGGAGGCTGACATCAGCTGTGCTGAGCCACCATGAAGAAGTAGAGGAGGAGGAGGAGGAAGGAGAGCATCCTCCTGTTTGCTGCTACACTACAGGTAGGTTAACACAATATTAGATCAAATGTATTGATTTACTTCAGGAAATTAAGCTGCTGATGTGGTAAAATCAACAGGACAGGAAAATAGAAAGTTGGAATTATTGTTGAAATGGAGAACAAAGTCAGCCAATATCGTCCCCTCACTATTTAGTTATGAGATAAATTAGAGCTCTTTTAGGGAGATTTGTTTGCACAATATAACCAATACAATGACTACAGTATAGAGAAGGTGTAACATATTACAATATTAATGTGTAAAAAAAAAATTAGACAGGTTCCTCTGTCTTTTTGCATTACAAAAGCAAAGAAATATACAGTTTAAATGGGAAACGAGAAAAGAAAACTGTGTATTAATCAAATATAAACGGCTGTTCAAACTGCAAGTAGAATTTAAATTGAGTAACTGTAAGAATGAGCATTTACACAGTGGTTTGAGTCTGAGATATATCATCATAGAGCGTGCAGAGGGTCCTGCAGTGAGAAATACCCCGATCTCAATTCAACACACATAATCCTGCTGGTGTCAGCTGATATACGCCTGCAACCCCAACAGATCACTCCCTGCTGTGTGTGTGTGTGTGTGTGTGTGTGTGTGTGTGTGTGTGTGTGTGTGTGTGTGTGTGTGTGTGACTTCCTTTCTGGTCCAAACCCAGCAGGTCTCACCAGCAGGTTCAGGAAAACAGATGGATCAGACACATGACGTGCAGCTCTGAGTCCGCATTAACCAGCCAGCATGTTTGGATTGTTGATGAAGGGAAAATAAAAATGCATTTTTTATTTTATTTTTTTTTAATTCTGATGAAAACTAAAGGCATTTTGAGTCCATGTTGACCAAACACCCATAAAACACTGCCTGACAGTCAGAACTCTCCGTGTGTTATGTTTCAGCTGCTATTTTTCATGGATCTTTAATTTTTTGCAGTTTACAGGAACAAATCAAGAAACATAAGACATAAAAAACACAGTATATCAGTAGTTTTTAAGTCCTAAACCAACTAAGTCAGTGTCAGCTTTTTGTGAAGCCAGGTCATTTTGTTTATTTAAGATTAAAAACATCCTGTTGACAACACATATGAAAGTTATTCAGCATTTTCAGGTGAACTACAACAAAATGTGCTGCTTGAGAGGCGTATTCTTGATTTTATTGGATAACCACTTACTTGATTCTGCAGGTTGTGATGATGTCATCAGTCAGGCTGCCGATGTCCATTGGTCAGAACCTGTCATCCTCTCAGGGATCCCCTGCAGCTCTGGCCTGGCCGGACTCGGTCCTGGTGCTCGTCCCTCACAGCAGCCAAAAACAGTGACTAATGCTGATGTATCCCAGCATGTCACTGGTGGCCATTGCTGGGAGGGTCCTGCGATGGATTCCCATGGATGTGTTTGTGTTTATGGACAGAGGGAACCAGAAAGTCTGGATTCCTGCTGGCCTGGATCTCCATACATCTACTATGGAAGTGAGTGCTCGCTCTAAAGTTTCTTCTTTCTGGAGGTTATTTGGGTTTTCCTTGGCAGTAGGGCAGTAACTTAATGAAATGTAGCATTAAGGGGTTTTCTTCTGCTTCTTTGGGGATAAAATCCTGGGATAGTGTTCAGACAGCAATTTTAAAACATGCAGTTTGTTTCAAGTCTTTTAGCTGCGTGAGGTAGAACACACAGCTAAAACAATGCAGGAGAAAATCCAAAAATTGAACAAGACTAAAGCGGTTAGATGTACCATATGCAGGTTTACCCCACGTTCATGGAGAAGTGAAATCAAATCCAAGTTTCAACTTGAGTCAGTTTGATTTAAGGATGTGAGATGTTTCTCTTTCTCGTCCCTGATCTATTACGAACAGGTTCCTCCAGTTTCTGCCTGCACTAATAAAATCTAATCTCTTATATCTTTGGCCTAGTTTGCCAATAATACAGAGAACCAGAGTCATGGGGGTTAAGTGGAAACGCCTTTCTTGTCTTTGCTTCATGCAGTGAGGAGGAACCTGGTGGTTGGAGTGGAGGTGGTGGAGGAGGTTGCTGTTGAAGACACTCTAGAAGTCATGTAAGTTTTGTAAGAAGTATTATGGTAGTTACTATTACTTCTTCTGGTTATAACCTTTAGTCTGACAGTATTATGGTTATTCATTGCAGCATGATCATATGTGTATTTTTTGGTTGATCCTGTTGCTTTCTTTTCTCTTCTCAGAACAGAGGACATATACACAGATGACCTCCTGGATCCTGAGCTGCTGCAAGACGAGCAGCTGTACCCCACATGAGCCCCGAGTCAATTTCAGCATTTCCAGTTTTGACTATATGCACTTCAAACAAAGATATTATTCACAAAACTGTATCATAATTTGTTTGTATTTTATATATCTAGGCTATCATCATCATTGTGTGGGTTTTTTCTGTATATTTTAATTTGAATTAAACCACTGTCAACTGTGATTAATAAGATTTACATCACAAAGCAAAGCAATAAAATCAGGGCTTGTTACTGTGATTTATTTCATTTTAATACAATAATACAACCTAATCAAATCAAATCAAATCTAATCTAATCTGATCTAATATCATATCATATCATATCATATCATATCATATCATATCATATCACCGACGTCAACTACCAGCATGCATCTCTTCTCTGTCCCGCCTCGACAACGTCATAAGTCCCAGACAACATGGCTGCCGATGCGATGAATACAAAACACGGATGATTTCGGGGGCAAATTCTCAGCGTCCTGGCGTTAAAAATTAAAAATGTCCGACTCACTTGAAATAAAAACTCTTCAGGACCGACTGGACCGGATACAGGAGCTGGAAGAGTTCACCGAAAACTGTAAAATACAGCTTGACAAGATATATAAAACGTTAGGATGGTCGCGAGACTACAACCGGGTAAGTTGGCTAACCGTTAACCGTTAACGTTAACTAGCTAACGTTGATTTAGCTAGTGTCAGCGTTTAGCTAGTCTTCTGTCAAAATGAGAATATTTTAAAAAGTTCATTCAGTTTTATCGTAGCAGGAGACCGGGACATCGAGATGGCTATTCACGTCAGCTATTTGAACGTTGACATTCGCTAACACTGGCCACACGTTAGCTAAAAGTTTACGTTAAAAGCGTCAGCTTAACTCTGGTTTTCTGATAACGAGTCGACGAGTTAACAAAATGTTTAAACATGTTGTCTCTGGAATTTCTCCTCATGTATTTTGTTAATCACATAAATGTATATATAAATCCGTCAGTACAGTTGTATGTACATTTTGTGTTTCCTGAAAAGACTGTAACGAGTCTAAGTTGTATTCCGCTGAGCCACACACCGAAAACAAAAAGCTAATGTCCATGGTGGACTTTTGATGATGAATTATGAATTGAAGATGCTCTCACGTGGCTTCACATACTCATTCAATGAGTCCATCTTGTTTCATGTGTATAGATGGAGTGGATATGCTTTTTTCTATTAATTTATCTCCTGCCTTCTACTGATCTGTACCCAGGTACTGAACATGTTGTATTGTATCACCATGCTAAAATGCGTATGTACCGTCAAGCACTTCTCCTTGCAATATAGCCATGTTTCCACAAAGAAGGTCTTTATGTAGTTCATCCACATAGGTTTACCCCTACCAAAAGGAGGTGTGCAAATTTCTAGCTGAGTAAGCTGTGTTCAATAATAATCCTGGAGGTCTAAGTGAAGATATCCCTGCACAAATGACTACGACAAATACATTCTCAGCACACTTTCTCTGGCATTCTGAGTCAGACATATACAATGAAAAACAGATGTGTGTGCAGCGAGAATGCAGATATGTGTGTGTAGTCTTGTAAACTATAAAATGATTAACCCACTATATGTTCTTCTGGTGTTTGTGGTGTTTTCCCAGGAACCAATGGAGCTGTGTCCCTACGACCCCAACCACAGAGTCCCAGTGAGGAGCATGGAGAAACATAAAGCCTCCTGCAGCCTCCGGAAGATGGGTTATTCATCTGATGAGCAGGTAACAGACACGTGACTCTCACTGAAACTATATAAGTAATGTGTCAGAATAAGACACAGCCCACATGTACTGCAAAATGCCCTGATGGTCAGTTTTATAACCTCCATCTGATTGATAATAAACAAAAACAAGACCACAGACTGCAAAAGCTTTTCTTCCTCATGCAACAGACTTCTGTGAACAACATGAACTCTTCCAGACTTTATCCTTAAAATATAAATGAGAAGTGTTATCTGTTTTCTGCAGGCGGAGATGGTCGACCCGTCTGTGTGTTATGAGAAGAGCAGCGTCAGAAGCTTCACGATGGGTGAGTAATTATTGAAGACTGTCGGTATAGATCCAAGCTCAGCTTAAGAGAAATGGATAAATTATATGTCATTCATCCTTTTGAGAGAAGAATGAGAAAAAAGGTACTGCAAAAGTCTTTATTTGTTACTTTTCGTAATCACTGTTGCTGAGAATGTATTCGAAGAGGAAGATGAGGAAACCTTAAACAACCATACTCTTTAATGTCATTGTTCTTGAAAACAATTATCGTATCGTTTTTATTTAAAAGTATAACCATTTCAGCTTTGCCCTCTTTGATGGAACGTTTTATGCTGAGAGTGAGTTTAAAGACAGAAGCTACAAATGTGTGCTTTCTATCTTAACAACCTCCAGAAAACATGTTTTTTTGATATATAATTCATTTGACATTATGTTGATTCCTTCATGCAGACAAATCCACCCAGCACCAAGTGATCCTGAAGGCGAGATCTGCTGCGCCGCTGATGAAGATGGAAGGAGTCTTCTGGCAAGGTTAGTTTGATTTATTCACAACAACACAGTTTCCACTGATGTGATGAAGCTTTCCATGCTGTCATGAGATGTTAAAGTTCATCATTAGAAGCAAAGGCACGTAGTTAGACTTCACATTGCAGATGCATTGACAAACCACTAGATGTCACTACAGGATTATCTTGTGCTCACTCAACATTAACCAACATCAACCTACATCAACCTCCCTTCACCACTCATATTACACTCACTTAAATAAGTCTCAGTCAATGAGAAGTATTTTCTGAAGTCGGGACTGTCACCTTTATTAAATATTTCTTCTGACTTGTAATCCGTGTGTTGTGTGTTCTGTTTGCAGTGACAGTGGTGAGTATTAGAGAGGAGCTGGGTTCTAGCAAAGTTCTGCTGCTCTGGTTCAGGCTTACCTGATTACCTGTTGTATCCTTTAACATGATATCCTTTCAAACCACAGCTGGGCTGGGGGACACACACACACACACACACACACACACACACACAGACACACTCACAGACACACTCTTTTCCCTTTACGTGTTGGGGAAAGTCTCATTCATTCAGACTGGTCAGTGAAAATGAATGTTGATAAAAGTAATCTCTATTTAAAGTGGAACATTTTTAATCCATTATAAAGATTCACAGTACTTGTGCAAAATATTAACTGACTCCTGAATAATTCCACTGAGAAATTGATTTGATCACAAAGCAGGTGATATCCAACAGGTAAAAGCTGCAGCTGAGTCAAAGGGGAGTTTAGACACATAAGCAGGAGCATGTTACTGTAAACTACATGACAGCAACCGTACAAAATGATCAGGATGGGGAACTTGATCATTTAAAAATACATACTTTCTGGCTTCCTGACGAGGAACATGTTGACCCATCATGATGTATTATTAGTGTTTCAGAGTGAACACTGTTGGGGTGACTTGTGTGTAAAACCTCTCTGATCCTCCATCAGGTCAGTACTCGGGCCAGCCTGTCGATGTGCCTCAGAACCACAAGCGTGCCACGTGTGACCTCACCGTGGCCGACCGGTTGGCTCTCTACGATCACGTGGCCGGTGTCTTCAGCCAAGAGAAGCAAGCCGCTTCCTCCAGCAATGATGATCTTTATGTAGATTTGGTGTCCAAACTCCAGAAGGGTAAGACTAACAAACATCAGGATGATCCAATACTACCTGTCAAATCAGATAATTTGGGTTGAAGTAATCTTATCCAAGCCCTGTTAACTGTTTGTGCACCAGAGTTTAAAAAAAAAAGTTTCTATTTGGCTTTTTGAAAGAGATTAATTTCACTTTTATTTCAGTGAATTAGAAAAAGCAGTTTTTTTCTCTCTCAGCTTGTTGCTCTGGTAAAATTAATCGGTTTGTTTGTGTTTAGATGATCAACAGAATGAACCAAAGACTCACCTGGAGCTGATGGCAGAGATGAGGGACTACAAGAGGCGGCGTCAGTCCTATCGAGCCAAGAACGTTCACATCACCAAGAAGTCTTACACAGAGGTAGATTTTTCATTGGGTCTTTACCCTGCACAGTTCTCCTGGCTACACACAGAGTGCTTGAAATGCTTGAATTTTGAGGGGGAAAGAATCAAGTACTGGAATACCTTGAAAATAGGTTGTGCAGAAACTGCGACAGCGTCAGTGTCATCAGTTGTTAGATGTGAAAATAACAAACAGTAACAAGTAAAAACTTCCTGGATGGTTCAAAGGAATTCTGTGAACTGTCTGAGAAATGTTGGTGTTTCTGTGTGTCTGAGAATATGCAGCAAACACCAGAGCTTTAAAATTCATAGCGTTTTAGATGAGTTCAGGAAGTCATTTGTTATAACCTGCAGGTGATCAGAGAGGTGATCAGCGTCCACTCAGGGGAGCTCAGCAGACAGTGGAGAGAAGAAGAGGACGAGGAGGAGTCGACAAGATCGGAACTCTCCTCCCACAGGTACAACTCTGACCTCCTGATCTGTTTTCTTTAATGTTCATTCTGTACATGAGAAGTATTTTTAAAGTGAATAAAATTGAAGGTCTGATCTTATTTATTTCTCTGTCAGGCATCGGCAGGATGAAAGGCGGTCAGCGTCATCAGAGTCTCGTCACTCCCACAGTCGGCGCCATCGCAGCCGGGAACGAAGTCGAGACCGAGAGAGCAGGAAGAGGAAGAAAAAGGAGAGGTGAGAAAGAATGAATTTATGGTTGAGTTCTTTTTGCTTCATGACGCAATGCTTGACATCAGTGATTTTGTTTTGGAAGTTTTACTGTCAAACATCTTTTCCAGCTAATATTTTGGTCTTTAACATTTAGTAAAACGTAGCTTTGTTAGTGAAAGTCCCCAAGTGTCACAGTTTGTGTTTTGGATCTTTGCAGGGATTCTCGCTCCCCTGATGACCACCACCACAACCGAAAGAAGAAGAAAAAGAAGAAGAAAGAGGAGCGGGAGATGGAGAAGTGATGACGCTGGTCCAGCAACAGCAGAACTCAGATCAGGAGGTCAGAGGTCACTGCAGCCTCTACAGGTCCAAACGTGTCGACTGTCGAAACATTTTAAATGTGGATATTTTGGAAAGAAATTATTGGGAATAAAGATTTGGGAACAAACATCAACATTTTGAACGTTTCGTGCTTCACAAACAATATCAACTTAAATACTACTACTCTGTTTTACAGTGTAATTACATGTCTGACAATCCTGAACAGGCTCCGCCCACCTCTTCCTGATTGGCTGAGAACCCACAGCCTCCATGGAATGTGGGGCAGGAGTGTCACAGCTGGCACACTTTTATCAAGAGGTCAGAGGTCACTCTTGTTTCAGGCGTCATTTTCTTTTGTCCCTGCAAGTGTTTACATAAGGTTTCTGTGGTCTTTGGGAACTCTGGAGGATCTTTTAATCTGAAAACTTGGTTTCAAAGAAGTTTTTTTTTTTTTATTTATTTAATCTTTTAATTTAGAAAAATTGCACAAAATGTTTGATTCTTACAGAAGAGGACGAGGGCCACATGTGAAAAATGTCTGAAATCCTATTCAGAAAAAACAAGATTGCATTTAAAACATGCAGTTCATTTTAAAACCACTAATGACCTTTATGTAACGTGGTTGTCACTAAACTCATGAAGCTAAATATTTATGGTCCTTTATTAAACTTTGAAGGTTTAAACTATTCTGTTATTAGAAAATGATGAAAGATGAGCAGCAGTTTCTGCGCTCATCATTAAACACGGTGAAAATTCAAAAATAATCTGATAGTGATGTTAAGTCAAAATCTGTGAGTTCTCACATTTGAGGAATAAATCTGTCATTTTTGATAAAGATGCCCATCAGCTTATATCCTGATCACTTTTTAATCATGATAAAGTCTATACAGTTGTTTTGTTCTGTCAACTTGACGTCTTTAAGATGTTCTAAATTCTTTTAGGAAATCTTTTTGAGACACAACAATGCCAAAGATTTGTTCTTGATATAATGAAGTTAATTTTGACAACATTTAATTTATCGTTCAGAGGGCTGCTGCAGAATCTCATCTGTGGGATCCAGGAAAGTGTTTGCAGCCTCTTACAAACTGTCTAATTGCAAGTTAACCGTTTGGTGCGGAGGTTCTGTTTCCAGGCACATGTTGGTTGTGTAAAATGTCATAAATCTATAAATTGATTTAAATTTGGTGGAAAGTTCAGCTTCAATCAAAGTACTTGTTTTGGTACAGATTTTATAAATAAGATAAAGAAGTCTTGCACATATTTTTGATGCAGGTGATAAACTTGTAAAACATTCAATATAATGTTTTCATCAGTAAATGTCACGTGAAAAGAATTGAAGAGGCTTAAAGTTACGACTTTAATGCCATGACATTCTCTCCATCTCTCTTTCTCTCTGTCTTGGTGTTTCTCTGCTGGTGCTGGGTCCTGGTTCAGGTATTTCTCACCCTGTTGAGACGAAGAGATTGAAGACGAGAACAAAAAAACAAAAAGACGGTGAGGCCCCCGTCAGTGCCTGGGAACCTGAGGGATCCTGCAGAGACAGAGAGAGGAGACAGAGAGAGGACAGGGGGAACCAGCGGGGTGATCATGCTGTGAGGAAGAGGAGCTCAGGGAAAGCTAAATCAGGTCGTTTTTGTCCACATCTGTATCCTGAAAGTGTCCTGTGCAGGATTTGGTCTGGTGTTGGTGGACTCTGCAGCACCATGGGAGCCTCCAGTGATAAGGTAAGAGGCTGTCGGTCTGGGTCTGGTCAGGGGCCCTGCAGGTGTGGAGTCTGATTTAGACCCCTGATGGGGCTGGAGACAGAATTTTAGTTGATTTGGATCGACTGGGACTAAATTTGAATAATTCAACGTGCAGGAATTTGGGAGAAAATAGTGTAAAAATGTCAGTTGAAGAGATGTTTGGAGAAACTGATCAGAGCTGCAGCATGAGTTAGTTACACCTTGTAATTCAAAGGTTTTCTACCAATGTACCAGACCTAAGAGTCATTATAGCCTGAAATTTAAATCTGTGATGTCCTCACTGAAATGTTAGCAGATGTTATTTCTCTGTAAATGTAATTGGATGTCTTTGTTTTCACAAGTGATCGTTTCCAGTCCATAAAATGTCAAAAAGATTGTGATAAATGCCCGTCATAGTTTCGCTTAGCTCAAATTAACATCTTCAAATTTCTTCTGTTGTTCAACCGACAGTCCAAAACACAAAGACTCTTCATTTACCGTCAAAAATGACAAAGAAAAGCAGCAATTCCTCACATTTAAGAAGGTGGAACCAGCAAATGTTCAACGTTTTTGTTTGAGAAGTTATTTTGATATTTAATTGATTATCAAAAACATACATATTCTTCTGATCAAATATTCATTGCAACTCCAGTCGTCAGCATCAAAAGGAGGTCTGATATTCTTGAAAGCTCATCAACCTCATTCTCTTGATTACCTGACACTTCTCTGACACTACAACATGTTTTGATTAACTCAACTGTTATTACGACCTGAACACAGAAACCAGCTGAAACACACTCATGTCATACTAGTACTAAACTCTTTCTTCAGTACAACAGTGGAACTCAGATGTGCTCATCTACGTTCAGCAGTATGTGTTTAACAAAGAAGGATGATTATTCTTAGTCTGTCTTTGTTTGGAGGCTTTGTGCTATTGTGTTTAATGAATATAGAAGATTTTTTATCAGTGTTGATCTTGTATTGAGGAGCTTGTAGGAGATTTGTATTGATGAGTGAAACAAAAATGATTTATTCTCCCAGAAATGTGAGAAGAGAAGAAGCTCCTATATTGTCACACAGTCACACTCTGTGAAAATAACAAGAGAAGTGGCGTTTTTGTCCAACAGTATATCAGATTATTTCTGTATGATAACCACAAATATCCATCAAAACATGTTAAACATAAAGGAAGTGTCACACCTCACTGCCCCAGAGGTCCTGCAGCTCCTCTTACTGTCAATTTTTAGATTTATACTCAGGTTAACTACAAGTTATCTCGCGTAAAAGAAAATACTGGCCATCGTACTGTTCATTAAGCAGAGCCCGAGAATGATTGAACGAGTCTCTTCAGGATAAAACTTCTTACATAGAAATGTGGCAGAAATGTTTAATTAGAAGTCAAGTGGAACTTTTTACAGTGTCTGTTCAACGCTGTCCAGACTTTCATATTCTTCTGGACTTCTTATTTTTAGTCTAGTGAACAAAAACATACTTATGAACTTTGCGGCATTTTTACAAAATCGAAAGAAAAAGTGCCGGCTTTATTGAATTTGTTGACAAAAAGTAAAACTAAAGTACTTCCAGTCATCTGCCTCGTGAGTTTAAAAGGTCTTTTAAGTTAAAAGTAAAGATGTAGTCGTGGAAGATGGATTTATAAGAGCAGGAGCAGAAATAGTTCAGCTGCCATAATTCATTATAACTCTCACAAACTCAATCTGTGATTTCATCCACACAAGGAAATTATGTTCTGGTGAGTTTTAAGTTTATTGACCTCGTGTTAGAGTCCAACGAGCAGCTTGTCCAGTGTGTTTAAATGTTCAGGGTTTCCTCGGTCGGTGTTCAGGATCACAGTGAAGCTTCAGGAATGTCAGAAGAGTCTGAGAAGAAGTCAGCGGTTTTCACCCCAACAAAGAAACCTCTCAGTCGGTTTCATTCTCACCCAGACACCAGCAGAGTGTCACTGAGGCCTCAGCAGCCGCAAAATCAATCTCTCCTTTTTGAATGTAGTCAACTTGAAACACTCAGTGACGGACTCACTGAGAAATAAAGAAATAAATGCTGCTGTGTTTTTGTTCCCCTGCAGGCGTCTCTCCTCTCAGGGCTGCTGGTGTTCACGCTCTGTGTCGCCTCTTCTCTCGGCCAGGAAGAATATTCTGGATACCACTCAGGTCAGAGCTGCCACGAGCTGCTGTGATAGATATTATCATCCTTAACTAAACTGTAAACAGACTATAAATATTGATCGATTGGAATCAGTTCCAGTCCTCTCTCCCACCAGTACCAGCTTCTTCTTCTCACCTTCTCTTCTCTCTGACAGTGAGCTGACTATTCGCCCTCCTCCTCACACTCTCAAGACTAAATCAACTTAAAAAACACACAGTACTCAAGCTCTGTTATATCTGTCTTTAATAAAATGTTGTAGTATCTAATGTGGATGTTTTTCAAGTTATCGTATCACGGTATTCCAGTTTCATTGATGATTAACAGCTGATTCAAAATTAGAAAACAAGCAACACTATTTTTATTTGCATGTTTTCTGGTGAACAAGTGTTTATTTTGTTTTATTTTGAGAGAAATTTGTAGGACAAAGTTATATTGAATATCAAAGAGACAGCTGTTATTGTTGGGTGGAAAGCTGCATGAAAACCAAGATACGTATTATATATTTATTCATTCATCAGGGACAATGCAGGTGTATAGACATACAATTATGTGATGCACTGTGTCCTTCTTTACTTCCTGCAGACGCAGCGTTGTAGATTCATCCATTTGAGATGTCACTCAGGATTTGAACCTGGGTTTTCTTGCACTTGAAACAAGAATCATACCTCCAGATAAAAAAGCCACCTGTGTGCTGCTTGAGTCGACCAGCTGATTCAGGTCTGACATGCTGTCTGATGTGTGTGTGTGTGTGTGTGTCTGTCCAGGTGAGGAACACACCTATGAAGGCTCCTTGGTCGACCACTATGACAACGTCGTCTCTCCTCAACCAGGTGAGCACAGTGACTCGTTCTGTTCATTCTTACCTGATCGTATGTGACCTGCAGGATGTGCTTTTTGTCCAAACATACAACTCATACATTCATCATTTAGTAAATAAACATCTCTGCATTATTTTGAATAGCTTCACATGAACAACAAATGTACATATTCATCTATATTTTAGCTGTGACCTTATTCCATAATGAAATGGGGTTCTTAAAGGAACAGTTCACCCAAAAATGAAAACTCAGTCATCCTCTCCTCCACTTCAACTGAAGTACATTTTCTTTTTCACAGTTTGATTTCTGAAGGGGATCCTCTGGATGAGTTTTGGATCAAGGTTTGTCCCAGGAGTTTAATGTTGTCCCGTCCTCTCCATCAGAATATCCACCTGAGCCGACTCACAGCTACGACGAGGACCAGAGGCCCGAGGAGGCGGACTACGACCCCTATGGCCCCGCCCCCACCCAGGTCACCATGATCACAGAGGACTCCTTCCCTTACGCCACCACGGCCGAGTCCCACTACGCCAAGGAGGACACAGAGACCATGCAGGTGAGGGTGGCAGGTACCAGCTCCTGTTCCAGGTGGTCCTTCCAGCAGCTGGAGCTTTCAGTCGTACCACATGAATTTAACTGAATGTTGAATTTAAGTCATCGAACTTCCCTCAGACAGAAAAGCTTTAGCAACGTTAAGTGCTTCACTTTGGTTGGATGAATCAGATTAATTTGTTTTTCCCTTTAATGTTTCCACTTTGCACACGTTTTGCCATAATTATGAAACAATGAAGGAACTTTTAAGGTTTAATTTGACGTAAAAGTGTAAAGTTTAACAAGATCAGTTAAAAAGTCTCGCTATCATCATCTCCCTTTTCTTTACAGCAAAAGATGAATATCTGAACTTCACCCAGTCTGTCAGCAGCCACTCTACAGTGTTTTTGTGTTCATGCTGATTAATTTTGTTGTGTTTCAGGTCCCATTTGAGTTTCCAGACACCGACTCATCAGAGGAATCTGGGGGAGATGCAGCGCTCGGGGAAGAGGGTCCGACAGAGTGTAACTGTGAACCTGGAGAGCCCGGATTCGCTGGCTTTGCAGGACCGAAGGTAACGAGTCACTTCATCACATCATTCTCCTTCCTGTTTCCTGGGAGTGATAAAGAAACACAGGAACACCTTCACAGTCCCCTGGTTTACTCACACAATTACACAGTCCGGCCTGAAGGAGGCGCTGTTACTCTCTAACAAATAATTCTGCTTCTCTAAATTCTTCTACTGCTTCATCCAGGTCCTCTGATGGAAACTATATGATTGTACATGATTATACAGACAGACAGAAAACCTTTCAGAGAAAAGGTCTATATCTGTCTAATATATACACATACATCTATACATTTTTTAAATTAAGTTCTGTTAACGTTTGCACATATAGTTACATTTGTCTGATGATTTGTGTTGTCTTTGTTGTTTTTATTGTATTTAATGTCTTGATTGATGACACAGACACATTCTGTATAGCAGAATTTTTACATATTCACGTATTTACATGCTTCCATCAATGTATTTTTATGCACATTAAATGATGATGGAAATGGGAAACTTAAGAATATCGCCCTCAAATAAGAACATTTTAATGCTTGATGGGAGACAGAAACACCCTCCACACAGATCTGATGTTACCTTCCTCACATTGATACATGAAACAAACAAAATATGAATGAAATATTTTATTTTTGTCCTGTTTTCTTCATTGTTTTTCTCTGTTTGAGGTTCAACCAGATGTCTTGTTGCACCTTTTTCTTCTTCTTCTTCTTCTTCTTCTTCAGATTTGTGTGTTTCAGGTTAAAGTAGCATCACTCTGCAGACGCGCAGTCCTAGTAAACATGCAAACACCCACCGGGAATCGATCAATAATGCTTGTCTTGATCTGTGACTGATTACTTTTGTCTGTCTCCTGTCAGGGATCCAGAGGTCTGCAGGGTAAATCAGGTGAACCAGGAGCTCAAGGCAGAGAGGTGAGCGGCATTATTAACATTATAACAGCACTCATGAGGAGAAAAGCTGCATAACATAAGAATCAAGTTACAGTTGTGTGTTCAGGTGTTTGTGCTGCTGCAGAGTTCAGCAGGAAATCGATTTCTGAATTAAATGTTTTGTTGTTTTTTTAGGGTTATAAAGGAACCAAAGGGGTTCGAGGCAGAGGAGGAGACACTGGACCAGTGGTGAGTAAATCATGTTACCGCAGCACTTAAACTGAAACCAACATGTGTGATGACTCATACTGATACCTGACACCGACCTGTGGTTACAACACTGTCATCGACTGTGGAAGTCAGATTAGATAGAGAGAGAAAATGAAAGTGAAATTAAAGACTTCAAGCAAACAAAAGTAAAAGTTAAAACGGGCAGAAAGAAAGTGGAATCGCATTATGTAGACAATAAAATAAAACAAGTACAGTTAAACAATACAGAGTCATGATGTGAAATAAATATACATGTTAAGAGTTTTGAATCATGATGTTTGCAGATACTTTTGTTCTTGTTTTACAGATTTGAACTGGATATTCCAAATAGTCTACAGTGTCCAAAAAGATCCAAACTAATCAAACTTCATTTATAGCTAATTTTAATGTGCTAGTTCTTCAGACAATTAAATTCATTTGTTGTTCTTTTTTGTTTAATTTTGTATTTGACCCTTGACATCTCGTCTTACAGGGTGACGTCGGGCCTGAGGGAGATGACGGAGCTTCTGGTTTCTCTGGAGCCATGGTGAGTTCACTGTCCATCCCACAGTGATTGTTATTAACTGTTTGTAAAGTTGTGTTAGTTTGATTTAAGAAGGAAAATCAAAAACAAGGAAGCGACATGTTGCATTTAACATGTTCGCTGTAAAAAAGTTCTAGATTCTTCTGGTTAAATGAACCTGTGAGGACTTATGATATGAAATAATAAATGAATAATTATGTCTGTAACTAACTGAGTCTTTCATCATCAACAGGGAGAACCTGGACTTCCAGGAGACCCAGGCGAGCCCGGAGAGCTGGGTCTGAAGGTAAACACAAACACACACACACTACAGGGATTAACCTTTAATATTAACACAGGTGTCTGAAATCTAAACTCGAAGCTTCTCTGTTTTCGGAAAATGTTACAATCATCTGTGATTTGATAAACTATCACCAGTGAAAATGATAGTATATGTTGCGTTTTGTTAAAATGTGCCACCTCTTCCTGTCGACAGGGAGACGTCGGGATGGAGGGACCTCGCGGAGGAGTCGGAGGTCCTGGTGAGACTGTAAGGAAGCACAACGCAGCCTCTCACACGTCCAAGTCAACAACAAGAAACAACACGTTACTGCCAGTTCTGTTTGTTTGCTAAAACCTCACATATTTAATCGATATACATCCCCTTCACACTGCCTCTCTCACTCTCTGTACCTGGATGATACCTGCCGAGGTCAAAGGACTCTGAGGAAGCATCTTTCTTCTCCTCCTCATCATATTCTGAGCTGGAAGGAGAAGTAGTTCCTATCACCTGGCTAACATTTAGACTGACTGATTAACTTTCTACTGTGATTAAACAATTTACCTCAAATCACTGAGTTTAGATAATTATTGTCTGATACGACACTTTACAGGACAGAAAGATTTGGTAGAGGGAGCATCAATATTTCTGTATTGATCTGCACATCAGTACTGCGCTGTGTGTTTAACTTCTTTATAACAATACAGCGAGATAAAATAAAATAGAATGGAAACTGTAAAGTGGGACACGAATCAATGATGAGAGAGAAATAGAAGATAAAAATAAGAAAAGGTTAAATATTATGCTAATGCATTAAAAGATTTATATTTTATCCATGATTTCAAAAATAGAATCAGAAACTGCATCAGTTAAGTAATCAGAGAGACAAACAATTGAGTTTGATGTTTGATATTTGATATTAAACAGTGTTTGATCATCGGCTCTCTGCATCATCTGACTCCTGGAAACTAACAAACTGCATTTCAAAAAATCCACCTGAGGCCGAATAATGAAGACACAGATGTAAAAATGAAACTTTTCTTTATTCCTGACATGAAACGTCTCGTCCAGTTAAGACTCGGAGGCAGATGATGAGTTATAACAGTCGGGGAAACCTCGGGTCAGTTTGTGTAGCGATGCAGGTGTCCGTCATCTGTTGATCCAGTGTTTGTTTATTCTCACCGTTGGAAATCACCCAGACTTCATTGTTTTCCTCCACCTGCCGTCATCCTGCTGCCATGGAGCCTCTACCACCACATCAGAATGGAGCAGTGATGCAATAAAGGAGGCTGGTGGTTCATTTGGGGGGTTTTACCAGCCGACACCTGCCGCTGCTGTTACACAACATGTGACATTAATTACGTTTTCCTTTGTTTCAAAACTCGCAATAAATTATCTGAATTAATTTCTGAGTTTATTAGAACTCAACAACCAAAATGTAAACATTTCTACTCTATATATGTTGTTTTTATGCTTCAGTATCCTTTTTATTTAACCAGCCAGACGTAATATTATAGTGTTTGTTGTTTAATCTTCATGTCTATATGTTTGTTCACAGGGCCCTCGAGGTGACCCTGGACCTGCAGGACCAAGGGGAGGTAAAGGTATCAAGGTAAGGAAAAGTCTTAAACACCCAAACACACACTCACACTTATTATATAAAACTACTTAGAATAATGTAACTAACGTGTGATTCATTCTGACTTTATTGTTCTAAAATAAGTGCGAACAACATTTAATAATTCCTGAGTAAAATAAATGCAAATCAACAGAAACCCACATTTAATATTAAAGACTTGAATTAAGTGATGAGTGAGTTTATATCTGATTTTATCATTTCATCTGGTTTACAAAAGAAATTATTGTTTTATTAATGTTAATCCTCATACATTTCTGTGGAACAAATCAGGTTTTTAATTTAGTTTTTATTTTTTTAGTTTAGTTAGTTTTCACGCCTCCACACCAGCGACAGTCATGACCAGAGGCATTTTGTTTTCACCCTGTCCACCTGCACTGTTCCTGTGAATGTGATATCTCAGGAACACCTTGAAGGATTTGGCACAAATGTCCACTTTGACTCGAGGATTTAATGATTAGATGTTGGTGGTCAAAGATTAAAATTCACTGTAATAAAGTTTTTGGACCATAACTGTAATTATTTTATTTTTAAAAATTAGTTTTGACCCCGCGACCCTGCAGAGGATTAAGCGGCGTACGTATAATGTGTACAGATAATGGATGGATGGATGGAATTAGTTTTGAACCTTTCCTTTATTCCTGACTCTGCTGTCTCTGTGTTTTCTGCTCAGGGGTCTCCTGGTGAAAAAGGTAAAGAGGGTCGTCAGGGACAAGACGGACAGAAGGTATTGAAATAACACTTGGAAAGGAAGATGAACATGTTCCTGATGTACATGTGAATGTTTTCCTGCAACAGAGCACAAAATGTTCAGTGTCTGTAGGAACTTAATGATCAGTTACCTTCACACAATGACTGAATCCATAAATATTTGGGCAAAATGTGACATTTCTGCTCAGTGTTGCACTTCCATCTGCTCTCCAGCAGAGGTAGAAACAGATCAGAGCTAACTGATCCGTCCTGTGTTCTCCTGCAGGGTCAGACCGGAGCTCCTGGGTTTCCAGGTGATGTCGGCGACAGAGGATACACTGTAAGAAATGATCCGCAATCATCATCTGAATCTCTGATTATTCACTCTGAGTCCGACCGTTTACTTTCAGTTTGGATTTCTGTTCAGGGACCTAAAGCTTTCAAAAGATTTTAAATATCTTAAAAAGTAGATTATTATAATGGCCGGTAATGATGATATGCTCCATAAATGTACTTTAATGATTTAACTATAGGATTGCACACTGCAAACTGTGAAAAAACTGATCTTCAAATGATCCCATTGAAGTCAGAATCCCTTTGGCATCATTCATTATTTTGCATGTGCATTATGTTTTTGTTTCCCGAACATTAAATGATTGCTTGTGTGGTAATAATTTCACTAAAGTACAGTATTTGTCTTCAGAATACAGTGAATTTGAAGCATAAGTTATCGGAAAATGGACATACTCAAGTAAATTTACTTCCATCTGTGATTGTTAGTGTGTGTGATACACGTTTAAAGCCAACAAAGGACTCTACGTTCAGTTTCAGTTCAACAGACACAACTTCTTCTATTCCACTTTTATTGTGTTTCCGTTACGACAGATGAAGAAGTAAATAGTAAACACGTCATGACTGATGTTGTTTGTTGTTTAGTCGTCTTCCCTCAGTGAGTTTGTTCCATCGACGTAACAACAGATTGCATCACCTGAGCTGAAGGCTGTAAAACGTACAGACGAGACTCCTGAATTCAATATTTCTGGATTTTTCTCCTTCCTTTTTCATCGTCTTTAATCTGTAATCATTCACTCCTTATTGTGCAGAGATGTGTTGATGATAATCTGAGTGAAATATTCTGTTTGTCCTCGTCAGGGTTATCCTGGACAGCCGGGAGCTTTCGGACCAAGTGGACCAAAGGTACAAACGTACATGAGACACGTTTTTATTTACATACTGTAGTTTATTTTTAGTCATCACTGATGGGACGTTACATTCTTCACTGAGTGTATCTGACTGTACAGGGTGTGTGTGTGTGTGTGTGTGTGTGTGTGTGTGTGTGTGTGTGTGTGTGTGATAACGATCTCGTCAGTCTCTGTGGGGTTTCAGTTTCCGGGTGACGACCCTCGTTCTGAATCACAATGACTCAAACTACCGGCAGCCACATTCCTTTAACAGTAGCTCAGGCTCTCCAGAGGATGGATCTCAGTTAATTAGGTGACCTGCTGAAATTTCTTAAAGGAGCAGTTCACTGAAAAATAACAAAAAGATTCAGTCACCATCTCCTCCTCAACATGCTGATAGAAGGCAGGTGAAGTCCTCAGGTGTAACGTCGGTGCCGACTACAAACAAAAGTCACCACGTCATAACGATGTGATGTGTTTAGAAGTTGAATGTTAAAGTAAACATGTGCGTAACGCTGTGATCTCACTGTTTTGATTGAAGGAATCACAAAAAAGGTAAAGAAAACCGAAACAGTGTTGTGTAATTTGTGGTTAAACCAAAATCATCGGATGGGTCTTGTTATGAAGACACGAATACACAGCGTGTTGATCACGATGCAGCCGCAGGTCAGAGGGTCAAGATTAAATGTGTCTGTTAACGAGCTGCTGCACCTGTCCTACACCTGGATGTTAATAATCAGCGGAGCTGGCGATGAGCAAATATGTTCTTTTATATATATATTTATTAGACTTATTCAGAGACTTAATTAGCCTAGCTTAGCTTAAAGACTCAAAGCCATAAGAATCAGCTCACCTGGTTCATCAACACCTTCAGCTCATCTAAAGCTCATTAACAACCACCAAGGATCTCATTTGTTTCATCCAGACTGAAGAAAAGTAGAGGATTTGAGATCCAAGTGGAGGTTTAAGTCAAATGTTTTATGTCACTGTTTGTGTCATTGTTTACAGAAGCCCAGAGTGGACAAACGTGCTTCCTTTTTAATTAGGTTTTCTTGTAATCTTGACGTAAAAAGCCACTAGAAAGTGTTTTACTCTCTAATTAAGTTGATGACAGTAGTAGTTTCTGAGAGTTTATGTGGTGAAATCACTTTTGAGATTAAGAGAGCCACAACTATCTTAATCTCAACGGAATTCTGATGAAAATCACAGTCTTACTCTCCATATGAAAGCTTAGTTTATCTGATTCTTGGATGATTCATGGATGATTAGATGCTGCAGTGCTGTGTGAGTCAGTCAGTATCTGCACTTCTGTTAAAAGGAACTTTCCCAGGAGGAATAAGGAAAGTTTCTGTCTCTCATGTAAGAACTGTATTTTCTCATGCAACACATAACTGCCCCAGAAACTTTCAGGTTAAGTAAGAAAAATACCAAAATGGCTGAACGGGTTTTCATACTTTCACTTTTCTTTCTTTAAGTCAATACCACATGCAGACCATCTGACTTGTGATGGTTTCAGGGTGAAGTAAAATTGGAAGTGAGGTGATTATCTCTGTTTACTTTTAGATGTGATCGCACCACCTGGGCAGCACCAGTGACACATATGGGAATGACTAAAGCACCTGATTTAGTTTCTGAAATGTCCCAAAGTTTTCTCTGTAGCTTTGAGCTTTGTGGGAATGAAGAGATCAAGAATCAACATCAACATTTAGACCGCACGCCTCAAAGGCTTTTACATGAAACGTAAATAAAACCACATGAGAAGAAAGAAGAGCTTTGACTCAAAACTGAAAATTGAAAGCAAAACTGCAGCCACAGTCGAGGTGGAGGTTTTGGGTGTTGGCCAAAAATGTAGAAGCAAAAGTGAATGAAGGTCAAGAATGTGCAAATGTAAACAAAAGTAAAAGTACATACAAAGGACACGTTCTGTAACCTTCAATATGTTCAGGTCTCACTACTGTCTCCTGTTTAACTGGTCCACACCCAGAACACCAGTACAGATGCAGAAGAAATGAGAGAACTTCAGTGAAGAAACCGTCTTGTAAATTGAATGAAGTGAACCAGTAACCACAACATCACCAGACTCCCTTAACGAATGTGGTGATTTTAAGAGTTGTTGAGTTAAAACAAACTTTATAACGTAGTGAAACTGTGTCTCTGACAGATTCTGACTCATTGTGTCCTTTTTGTAAATTCAGCATTAAATGATTCAGCTGAAGTTGTTTGTCTCCTTGTAAAAAGTGTCAGTTTGTGGCAGCATGTTATTGATCTAAACATGTCACATGTTACAAAAACACTAAACAGGAACAATATAGGCGACTTCTTTGTCCCCGTGGAGAAAGTCCCCAGACTCCCTTAACAAATGTGTCAGTTTAGTGAGTTGTTGAGTTGGAGACACTTTATAAACTCTGTGAAACTCTGTCTGCAATAAATTCTTAATTATTTTGGCCTTCTTGTAAATTCGGCGAATGCCACACATTAAGTTCTGTGATTATTTGCCTCGTGGAAGTGAGATCTGATCACAGGTAATCACTAATGCCAGGTGTGAAGTGACGTCTGAAACCACATCTGAAAAGGACAAATCCACACAAAAGACTGGATGATGTTACTGATAAGTTTTAGTTCAGTCGACTCAAGTTCTTCTTTGTCTTTTTTATCTCTCAGGGCACTCAGGGTCAGGGAGGCCTGCCTGGCAGTGACGGTGACCCCGGAGAAGATGTGAGTTGATCAGTCTGTACTGTCACAAATCTCTACAAACTGTCCGCCATCTTTAACTGTTGTATCGCTGCTGTTTGTCTCCTCAGGGTCCTATAGGAGTCCCGGGTGTGATGGGAGAGCCGGGACAGTTTGGTCCAAAGGTAACGAATATAATGGCTCCTGCATTTCAGTCATTGATTAGTTTATAAACCTCAATGTTCTTAAACAGAAACATAAAAGACATTTTTGAATTTTGAAATCTTTCTGTGGTTGGACGTTCCTGACTGGATCCACGTTGAGACACTTTAGATTTATTGGATTTTTTCCTCAGTGTCGTATTGTTTGTACTGATGATTCAACCAGAACAATTTCCTGACAGCCACTTTAGGACAAAACAGCAGAGCTGCAGGAACTGATAAGACGCTCTATACTGTATTATTATTGTTAGTACATGATATAAATGACGACCTGGGAAATGATTCAGTCAGTTAAAATAATCTCGAGAGCAGGTTTCCTGCATTCAATGTTGAAAAGGAAATGTTCAGCTTGAAATAGAAAATGAAATCATCATCTCCTCCTCCTCAGGCTGATGGAAAGTCAGGAGAAGTTTCATAGTCCACAAAACATTTCTGTTGTTTGGTAATGTTTTACTGTGAAGCTCCAGAAATGTTTTGATGACTACGAAACTTCACCAGACTTTATATCAGATTGTGGAGGAAAGATGATGACTGAATTTTCACTTTTTGGGTGAACTGTTCGTTTAAAGAAACATACTTGACCTTTACATTTACAGAGGATTTGTTTAAAATCAGTCTGTTGGATAAAATCAAACAGCTGAACTTCTTCTCAGTCTCATGATGCCTGTTGTACGTCTGCAGGGCAGTAAAGGAGATCGTGGTGTGAGGGGACCTCGAGGCAGAGTCGGTGCTGGGGTGAGTGAGCAGTTTGAGTCCTGCTGAGCCAGAAGTGTGTGAATGTAACGGTTAGAAACTGTCCTGTGTGCAGAATTTAACAGGTTTGATCCCAACGATGTCCTAAAAGTGTCTTTGACTAAGATTCTGGACATTTGATTGATTCATTTGTACTGAACTTTATACAGCAGCTCTCACACAGACCTGCAGCCCAAAGTCCGTCACAGTGCCAAATACAAACAGCACAGACATAAAGACAATGGATAAACTAGCCACCTTAAATAAGAGCTAGGCTTGTATTTCCACAGGTGGACTCTCATTATTGTTCACATCATCATATCTTCTCTTTTGGAGTTTGAACCTCTGCAGACTTCATTACTGGAGGAAATCAGTCGGGACCAACTAAGGAAACATTTTCCAACAACAAGTTTCAGAATTTTTTACTGTTAAATACTGAATAATTAGACTTTTCAGGCATCTGAAACCTGATGAGATGAGTGTAGTGTCAGTCACACTACATTTGCACAGGAAGGGATGAATGTCTGGACTTTACAAGGATATATCCTAACTCTCATGAGGAGAAATCAGCCTCTGAAAACAGTTGTCATGTCTCCTGTGGACCTACTGGATCTTCACCTGAGTAAACATTTAAACAGAAAGTCTTTTTAGAGTTTGACTCATGTCGGGGACTAAAAGTCATCTCGACCTTTATCCTGTTTAAACGCCTCTGGCCAGTAGAGACGGTCGGGGGTGTCCTGACATTTTGATTTTTGCATGTTGTCAGCGTCTCTGCTGCTGGTGTTAAAAAGAAAAGGGAAGTGAGAATAAACATGAAGGATGAGGTAAGTGTGATTTCTGTTTAAAAAAGAAAGAAGAAGGGCTTTCCTGTGAATGCTGAATGTTTGGGGAAAGACTTATTTAAACTTTGATATCATCCACTATACGATGGAGGTATGTGGCCGAATTCAAACCACTTATACTGACAGGAAGCTTCAAAAACTCCATCAGGGTTTTATTTAGGTTTCACCTTGAAGTGAAAGACACGAACCCTGATGTTCTGTTTTGGGGTTTGTGGGAGATAGAAAATGAAATAGAGGATGGTTAAGATCAGCGAAGTGAATAAATGAGATTTCAAAAAAGCCAAAAGAATATCTGAAGTGAAAAGTGAAAGTTACTCGTTGCATCGATTTGTGTTCAGTCAGGGATTTACTCACGACAAGCAAATGTGAATCTTAAATACTCTTAAACCTGTAAAACTGTCCAACCTGGCAACTCTGTGCCTCAGACATGAGCAATCAAACCTGCAACACAGATCAGCCAATCACAGCTCCACGAGGAAAATCCTGCTGAAAACACATCCAGCAGGGAAGTTAAATATAAAATCATTTGTCTGCAGAAGTCGCTTGTGGCTGAAAGTCTGAAAGTAGTTTCTCAAAACCTCAAAGTATCACATGTGAAAACATCTGCAGTTCTTAATAAAAAATAAAATTTCCCAAAGTTTTGGTTCTCGGGAGGTTCCACCCTTGTTGTAATATTATGTTGTCATGTAAAGTGAATGAGGAACAAAAAAGGGGAAAGTCCCTGAGAGCGAAAAGAAACAAGAACAAAGATCTGATTAAAACAGTATTTTAATCCAGAGCTCACATCTGGAGAGGAAACGTCTGTTCATGTTTTATTTTCACTCAGAGCCGTTTGTAGCGATGAATCGTGTAATATTAAATGGAGTAAGTAGAAAAGCATGTGTTTTGAATTTTAGCTTCAGATATAAAATAGAAGAAGCTGGTTGTTGTTTATCAGAATAAATGATCACGCCTGTATTTCTTTTTTTTTTTATTCTCCAAAGCTTTTTGTCATCAAGGATTTTATAACGTCAGAACAACTCAGCAGGGAATTACAGGAAAACATCTCAGTCTGTCTTTCATAGAACAGTGTTTGGGACTGTTGTATTCCATATAAAAACATTAAGTGCCAGGAAGCAGATTTATCTCACAGTTGTTTTTTTCGAACTTACTCAAAAAGAAAACCCGCAAACTGGCCGTTCTCACACAGCGAGAGTCTGAGAGATTCAAACAGCGAACAGATTTACTCTTTCTCATCATCATTTCAGCTTCTCATCATGACTGATTCAAATCCTTTACAGCTAACAACCCTAAAATATCACGTAAAACCCTTTTAATGTTGACAAGCAGAAGAACCAAAACTACTACCAGGATTTTGTATCCTCAAAACAATTCAGCTGGAAATTACAGTCAAGTAGGAAAGATCTCCATCTTGCTTTCACATAATTGAAGGGAATGTTGTATTCTATTAAAAAACAAAAAAAGCAATAAGAAAATAAAACGGGGCCGAGTGTAGAACCGTGTGGTGCTCCGCAGGAGACGAGTTGTGAGGACGAGGAAAGAAACAGGTGGCGGATTGTGTTTCTCAGTTTTAATTTTGAGGTTTCTCAGATTTAATGTTTCTCAACAGTCAAACTGTTCAGAAATCCCCCAAACCGGCTGTTCTCACACTGCGAAAGCCTCAAAGATTCATACAGAGAACAAATCAGTGACACAGATTAATTTTTTCTCACCATCGTTTCAGCTTCTCATCATTAACTGGTCAGAACTTTAGTTATAGGAACTAAAATATCACTTAAGTCTTTAATGATGACACACAGAAAATAAAAAACAGCTTGAAAATGTTTGAAAATGTCCAGACTGTCTGACCATAAAGGTTAAAAACAAAGCTTTTGTTCACACTTCCCTCGAATTTGACATTTTGAGAATGAAGGTGAAAAACCTACTGACGGGTTGTTTACACACTGAAGGTCTTTTACTTCCTCTTGGTAAAGTTTTCTCTCTCTCAAGTTTTACTCAAGAGAAATGTTTCCTTGTCTGAACTTCCTTTTTTTTAATGTTTTTCTTTATAAATCTGACACAGAAGATCATCGATCATCAGCTCATCAATACAAGATCAATATCCATATTTTACATATACGAGACAAAAGTTGCACAATTTATCTTGTATCCTTCAGGATCGTGTCTCGTGTCTGTGAAGGGAGAAGGAACAAACAATAAACTCAACAAAACCAGGAAGATTTCCACATCGTTAACTTCATCTCTTCATCGCGGGTTAATCACATTGAGTGATCGAGTGATTTTCTGTCCAACAGGGAGCTCAAGGAGAACAAGGAGATGCCGGAGTGCCGGGGAAGCCAGGACCAAAGGGCCTGCAGGGCAGCACTGTGGGTACAAACACCAGCACAGTATAAACGTACTGATTATCAGAGTGGATGTGTTGCGACAGCGATGAGGCCGTCTCTGTCGTGTGCTTCATGGTTACGCTGAGTGATGGACGGTCTGTTTGTCTTCCAGGGCGCCAAAGGTGAGACGGGACCTGATGGTGAGAAGGTGAGAGTCTGAACACGGAAACAAACTCCTCAGATAACTTGTTTTAAAACTGAAGCGATCGCGGCTGAGATGCTCGGCTGTTTTCTGTCAGCTCCACAGGTGGAAAGTCACAATGAATTAATACATTAGCAACAATATATCACACATACGGTTCTGAATTGCCTCATGAAGAGTTTGTGCTGTCAAACTGCTCTGAAGTTAAAGATCTGAGAACTTCTCGCTGCTCAGAAATGAATTTCAAAGAGATTTAGAGAGTTTCTGGACGGTTGCAGTTTCAGGTTCAGTCCTGGGACAGGCAGCATAAATCTGTGTGAGCAGAGTGAAAGGAAGCACTCTCTCCTGCCTCATTACCAACAACCAGGTGCCCCTGAGCAAGGCACTCAACTCTAACTGTTCCAGTGGCCAACAGATCAGGCTGTGATTGTACTGGGCAGCTTCCAGGTGTGTTTGAGTGTGATCATGACCGACAGCGAGGGCTCCGCCTGACTCAGCCTGACTCAGCCTGACTCAGCCTGACTCAGCCTGACTCAGCCTGACTCAGCCTGACTCAGCCTGACTCAGCCTGACTCAGCCTGACTCAGCCTGACTCAGCCTGACTCGTAAATTCTTCACTTCCTGTGCAGCTGATCGAGCTGCGACAGTGAGAAGAAATCAGGAAACCCACAAAGTGTCTCACTGCAGGTTTTACACAGAAATGTGATTCAAGTTAATTAGTCCAAGTCTCCCGACCTGAGTGACGTCAGTCGTCCCTGTAGCATAAAGTCTCTCTAAAGAGAGAAGATAAAGTACAAGTGCCAGTCAGATAATGATAATATTGACCAGATGATTGAACATATTCACAAAGAATAACAAGGATAATAATAATAAAGCTGCTTATTCTCAATCAAAAAATCATCTGAGTTAAACACTGACAGCAAGACTACAAGAAACTAAAGTCAATACAGACGAGTCAGTCAGGTCATCGTGTCACAAGTCTTCAACCTCTGATGTCCAAGTCGAGTCTCACGTCTTTTATTTTCTGTCTAGTCAAATTGCAACTCATCAAAACAGAGTCGACTCGAGTCAAAGTCGCAATGCTCGAGTCAAATCTCTGGATTTAGAAAAATAAATATGTTTGAGAGATGAAACTGGACTAATCAATAAGGCGAGTTCAGTGATGTTACTCGTAATGAGCAGGGAGGGTGAAGTGGAACGACGTTAGACGAGCCAAAGCTGTTGATTGAAGCCGGAAATTGATAAATAAATAAATAAATAAATGATAATGTCTATATTTCTTTTTTTTTTTATTCTCCAAAGCTTTTTGTCATCAAGGATTTTATAACGTCAGAACAACTCAGCAGGGAATTACAGGAAAACATCTCAGTCTGTCTTTCATAGAACAGTGTTTGGGAATGTTGTATTCCATATAAAAACATTAAGTGCCAGGAAGCAGATTTATCTCACAGTTGTTTGCAAAGTCTGTGACTGAAAGTTTTTTCTGTTCTGAGTCGAACTTACTCAAAAAGAAAACCCGCAAACTGGCCGTTCTCACACAGCGAGAGTCTGAGAGATTCAAACAGCGAACAGATTTACTCTTTCTCATCATCATTTCAGCTTCTCATTATGACTGATTCAAATCCTTTACAGCTAACAACCCTAAAATATCACGTCAAAGTCGCAATGCTCGAGTCAAATCTCTGGGTTTAGAAAAATAAATATGTTTGAGAGATAAAACTGGACTAATAAGGCGAGTTCAGTGATGTTACTCGTAATGAGCAGGGAGGGTGAAGTGGAACGACGTTAGACGAGCCAAAGCTGTTGATTGAAGCCGGAAATTGATTTACGTTAATTAGACTTTTTTATTATTTATAAGAAGAGTAAATGCAGAAGAGCGTCACAGTAAGAAAACTGCTCACACAACAAGTTTGTTTATGAACTTGAATGAAGAAAAGCAGCAGTGAGTACCTGAAACTGTAACAGATACACAAACCTGGTGTTAATCTCCTGTTCAGGACAGTCAGTCTGTCTCCAACCTGCAGGACATGAACACGTTAAACGACCCAAATACACCTCAGACGGGAGTTTCCCTTCATCTGACGTCCTCTCTTGTACCTTGTTTGTCCTGTTCTACAATGTTTACTCTAACACAACCTTTATTGTCAGTCGGTCAGATGAGAGATTGTTTCGTTGATCACGTGTTGGGTTTTTCCTGCAGGGTGCAGCAGGGAAGAAAGGCATTAAAGGTGCCAAAGGAAAGAAGGTAATTTTACCTGTTGACAGTCTGATGATGATGAAACCTCCATGTCACTTCCTCTTTCCTGCTGGGATTTGCTCACTAATGAGGTTGTTCCTCTTTTTTTTTTCTTCTTCTCTTTCTTCCTCCAGGGAGGCGGAGGTGACCGTGGAAACAAAGGACAGGTTGTTACTCCATTTCCATTTTTCTACCTTCACATCACAGAGATACAAAAACAATAGATTTTTAGAAAGGAAGAGGAAGATGTGTTTGTGATGCTGAGGTGGACTAACTGATCTCAAAACTCACTTTGTCTGAAAAATATGTGACGTCACACAAAACTTGTAGGTGTGAAATGGAAAGTAACTCGTTGGGTTTTAACCTCTAATAACTTTTCTTGGAGTAATTCAAAGGACGAGGTTTGTTTATTTGTTATTTTTACGACACTGTGGTTTCAAAAACAGTCATGAAGTCATAAAACAGTAACACAATAAATTCTTATCGCTCCAATAAGAGTGTCCTTGTCCTCGATTTGCTCTCAGATTAGATCAGATTAGAGTCGTTGCACAGATTGAAACCCAGTATGATGAAACAGTTCAGCTCCAAACCAGAAGGAGCAAATTGTGAAAGTGATTAAAGAGAATAAAACTCAGACATGAACAGTCTGAGCACAACGATCTGTTTGTCCTTCACAGACTTGATCTTTATGTCTTCCTCTCATTTCACAGCGTGGACCGAAAGGTGCAGTCGGTCGTACCGGCGGCCCCGGGCCCGCGGGCCCGCCGGGCATCCCAGGTTCCAGAGGAGAGCGCGGTCCACTCGGTGACCTGGGTGTGAAAGGCCGAGCTGGACCCAAAGGAGCCCCTGGTCCCAGTGTGAGTGACGTCATCAGTGTGCTTCATGTCTCCGCTCACCTGCTCATTTATCCATAAATTACTGTAAAATAAACAGATTTTTTAAAAGATCGATTTCTGTCCTGCAGGGTCCTGGTCTGACTGACGAGCAGGTCCTGCAGCTCTGCAGAGGTGTGATCACGGCCCAGATGTCCCAGTACGCCTCCTCCATCCGGGCCAAGTGCTCTCAGGGCTGCCCCATCAACAACCGGACGCTCATCGGGCCCCCGGGAGCTCCAGGGGCGCTGGGGTCACCTGGCAAACGGGTAAGAAGATAAAGCTCTCCACTCCGACCCCCGTGGTGGTTTTTCTGCACCTCATCCTGATACAGTCGTGTCTGGAGTGACTTTGTGATTCTCTGCTCTCCCTCATCTGACACCGTCTCCACCTCTCAGGGTAAAGCTGGGAAACCTGGAGCCAAAGGAGCCAGAGGTGCTCAAGGTGACAGAGGACTGGAGGGACAGGAGGGAGCGGAGGGGAAAAGAGGTCAGAGCACATTTCAGAACTTTATGTCATTCACTGAGCTCTGTGCTGCAGGTGTCATTACTCTAATTACTCTAATTATTTGTTTTTGTGCTGAGCAGCATTTTTGATTTTTTAATCATATGATTTGTGTCTTAGGATTAAAACCTCAGGCTGTGAGTCGTGGTATTCTCTTTGATTATCGTCTTCCTCCTCGACAGTCTCACTGCAGATTTCTGACTTTTTTGGCTACGTTACCTTTGACATCCTGTGAAAAACAACAAACCAGAGACGAGCGATTTACTTATTTTAGGGCACGACATTATAATTGAAGCAATAAAATTCAATCATTTAAAGGTATCAACACATAAACTGGCGATTGAACATAAATGAGGAAATGATTTATCAGAAGTTTCCTCTGACAGCAAAGAAGTTTAAAGCTTTTCTAAATGGATTTCTGTAGTTTTCAAGTTTTCTTTGTGTTTCTCTCAAAAGGACAAAAAGGAGCTAAAGGCCTCGCAGGTGATCCAGGTACAGGTCACCCAGGACCTGATGGACCACAAGGCGTCAGAGGTGAATCACTGTTCATCTCCACACAATCATTCATGAAGTCTAAGAATCTGTATCATCGTGGTTCATCTCAGTTTTGAGCTGCTGGTTGAACTAAAACTACTTTAGATGGTTTGTTCCAGTTTGTGCACCGTGTGTGTGTTATTTCTCTGAGCTGCAAACATTGTTAACAGCGTTTCTTTGAGTTCTGTAAACCTGGTGTTGCATCACATGTTGTAATTTGCTCTCCGCAGGTTTACCAGGTAACCCGGCCGAACCCAAAAACGGCATGGAGGGACCCCAAGGTCCCCGTGGTTTCCCTGGAGCGGTCGGTCAGCCCGGCATGGTCGGGAACGCAGGCGTGCCGGGATTCTGCGAGGCGCGCGACTGCAGCATTTACGCGCCGGTGATGCGTAAAGAGCAGGGTCTGGTGAAAGGACCCGTCAGTTCAAAGATCTGAACCTGAACACAGAAACTGAGATCCACCCCACGGTTCATCTCACTGAACTCCAGCTGGAGTTACGACTGGGTTTAAATGGGAACCAAAGTTTTGTTAGATTTCTGAGAATATTTTGTTTAAAAGCTTCACTGACTGTTGTTTAAAATGTCAGAGGACCCGGTGTAGAGCTGTGTGTCGCTCCGCTGGTGGACGAGACTCGTCCGTCTGAGACTGACGAGGCTGCGAGTGAATATAAAGATCGAAATACTGCAACAACTGTGACCAAGACCAGTCTCACCTGATGTGTCGGTATTTCATAAAAACACACTAAATGATTCCCAGCAGACTCCTTTAGCTTTAGTTTGTTTTCTCTGGTTTAATACACAAAAATAAAAAGTAAGTCTATGTAAATATTTTGTAAAGTATCTCAAATACATGTACTGTGCTCTGAAAGATGTTTCAGATAAACTGTCTGATGTTTTTTACTCCGAGTCTTCAGTTTGTTGGAACGAGGCTGTGATGTAATAATACAAATATATATTCCAGGGAAGAAAATTCAGAGACAAAACCTGTTCAAGGGTTTCACTTTCATTTAAATTTCAATTCATTTCAATTCACCCAGTTATCTCCTCCTGAGGATATAAAGTCCTCCTCTCCCCCTCCTGAGGATATAAAGTCCTCCTCTCCTCCTCCTGATGATATAAAGTCCTCCTCTCCTCCTCCTGATGATATAAAGTCCTCCTCTCCTCCTCCTGATGATATAAAGTCCTCCTCTCCTCCTCCTGAGGATATAACGTCCTCCTCTCCTCCTCCTGATGATATAAAGTCCTCCTCTCCTCCTCCTGAGGATATAAAGTCCTCCTCTCCTCCTCCTGAGGATATAAAGTCCTCCTCTCCTCCTCCTGATGATATAAAGTCCTCCTCTCCTCCTCCTGAGGATATAACGTCCTCCTCTCCTCCTCCTGATGATATAAAGTCCTCCTCTCCTCCTCCTGATGATATAAAGTCCTCCTCTCCTCCTCCTGAGGATATAACGTCCTCCTCTCCTCCTCCTGAGGATATAAAGTCCTCCTCTCCTCCTCCTGAGGATATAACGTCCTCCTCTCCTCCTCCTGAGGATGTAAAGTCAGGTGAAGCGTCGTCGTCCAACAGTTCCGGAGCTTCAGCAAACGACGACGTTTCACCTGACTTTAATTTTTTTCGGTTGAACTTCTCAGAAAATTTCACTTGAAAGTTTCTCATTTTTTTTCAACATTTTGTTTTGCTCATGAAACTTAAAATCTAAACTTAAACAAACGACACATCAGAGAATGTTGTTTTAATAAATGAGACAGACTGCAGAGAAGTTTTTAAAATAATTTATTAAGAAGAGGACATTTATGAAGCGACACGACAGGAAGAGTTGGACATGACTTTTGATCCCTTTTATATAAAATAAAACTATTTAATTTATAATGATTACAAGTGAATCGTGATACAGTAACATCAGTATTAATCTGTCTGGATTTGTCATGTAGGCTGTTAGGGTTCATAAAAAATAATATCAAAATTCACATGATTTGTCCAAGGGAATGATTATGAATACATGAGAGACAGATTAGGGAATACAGTAGAAAGATCTATGTAATACAGTGTTGGTTTCACATTGTTCATTCAGCAGGGATCACAGACAGACAGTGCAGTCCCATCATGTTTTAAGGGGCTAAAATTGAATACAAATACAAATTCAGCAAACAAAAAGATAAAAATCTAAAAAAAAATCAAGAGCAACAAAAGCACCATTTTCACTCCTGACCTGCATGACAACGTGCTGGTGTTGTTACTTGGCTCTTTTTGAGGGAAAATCCCTTCAGTGCTTTTTAATTGAAATGTGAGCAGCAGAGAGGTTAATGCCCGATGGGAGAGATGTGATCAGTTTTAGTCGTGAAGCAGGAAAGAGCATCAGAGGAGCTAAAATACTGAAGTTACAAACCAGATCTGTGATCCTGATTGATTAGTTTGAATGAAAGATTTGATGAAGGGACTGAAATGAACTGAAACCTAAATTTAAAACGGCAGATATCTTTTGTTATCACCGGGTGAGAAACCCAAAGATGAGACGGCGAGATGAAAAACAGGCTGAGATAGTGATCGTAAAGACGATAGTGTTGTGAAAAACATGGAAGGTTTTAGCTTCATATTCTTTTAAAGAGGGAAATAGCTTATTTTTTGTTTTTTTAAATATTATGCACACACACATTCACACACACCGACACAATATACAACATTAATAATAGTCAAACTTCCATTAGCTGCTCAGGTGAAGTCAGGTTTAAAATTAATTACTATTCTGATATGTAACGTAACACTGAGAGGAAACGTGGATTGTTTATTACTATCATAATTTCTCGATCTGCGACTCTCACAAACAGCCCAATGAAACTTTCCCCTCATCATATCTGCTCTTACTGGCATTAAATCTGCTTTAATTTGCATTAAGTCTGGTTCCACCACAGTGCAGCGATCAGATGCTCGTTCCTGCTCCGACGCTCTCTGACCACAGCTCCACTCACACTGGATGTTGATCCCTTTAAACAACTGTGGCCATGATATGTCGATCGGGACGAAGCTGGCAGTGATTTTTCTTTTCCTTTAATTCCTTCAATGAAACCTGAGTCTGAGGCTCTTGTCCACACCTTCACAGGTATTACTTTTTTTTGTAAACGGTGTTTAAAGTCACTGAAAATAGATATTTTAGAAAAACACCTTCCAGGATGACTATGCTACATGCTTGTAGCATTATTGGCAATTGTAAATTCAGAGTGTGTATTATGATATGGGAGTATTTTTGTTGAGGAAGACACAAACTGACAGTGATAATACTCGTGAACTTGTGGACGAGGGCCTGGAACTGAGAATTTGGACCCACAACATTTTAGACCTTTTACAAACTGGAATCAATTAATTAGCTTATAATTACATCCATGTACCCAACATCACTGTCCTGTTTATAAATTAGCAAGAACGCAAAATAAATGTCCCAATATTATGTGTCTGTTAGCTGCATGTAAACATTAAACGGTCCAGTACGAAAAAAATCTATTTGAGATGTTTTGAGAAATTCAAGTTAAAAGTAAGTCAAACTTACGTGAGCTATAAAAATCACTCATGGAAGGCACAGTGAGCGAGCCGGCTGGTTCAGGAAGTGTTTTCATCATTCTGTAAACAGTCATCCTCAATGTAAGTCTATGAGGAGAAGTAACCAATCAGAGGAGCGACTGACAGCTGGGATTAATAAAGTGCTGCAGGGTGACGTAGTTTTGTAAGATAAAGCGAGAGTTAGCATCGCCCTCGACAAACACACTGATGGGATTAGATGCTGGAAATAATCTGTGTGTCAAACACAAGTTTATGATATTTACAGGATTTGTTCATGAAGATAATATTCACAGATGAACGCCACTTTGTAAAGTTTTAAATTAAACGAGCTTCAACATCTGCCACATCAGTCGCACCTCCATCAAGAAGCTGACAGGCATCCGAGGTGTACACGGACTCTTTCAAGTTTTTTTTACCTATTATTTTGTTATTTTCATTCTTTAAATGTCACCAGAATGCAGCAAACGGTCCTTAAAATCTCACAGTTGTAACAACCTCACTTTGGCTCCGTCACTGATGAAGGCTAACGGTTGGCAAACACAGTTTTGAACGTGGTGCTAAGTGGTATTATTGCTGCCGACACTTTCACAGGTAACTCTGTAACAGGGTTAGATGTCATCTGATCATTTTGTACTGATGTTTCAAACTGAAAAATGAATGAGAGTTTCACTTCTGGAACCAGGAGCTCATCCCACTGTGCCACCTGTAAACGTCAGTTTGGCAGCCTGCTCTTTGGACAGCAGACCTCCCGGGGCTGTATTTACTGTGTTATTAAGTATTTATTAAGTGTTTAGTGTATTCAAACCATGTTGTTAATGCATTCAAGTTAATGCACTTCTATTCTGAGCTACAGATTCAAGGAATGTGGGAGTGTTGGACTGCCAGTGCTTTTCTTTTTATGTTTTAAAAGTAAATTCTTGCATATTGCACCTTTAATAAACCTGTTGCTAAACTGGAAATCACTGTTTTTTCAGTAATTTCTTAGTAAATACAGCCCTGAGAAAAGCACAAGTGAAATGATATGAATTTGCATTTCAGGGGAAAATACAATACAATTTTTGTCTTTGTGTACAAAGAACTAATGATAAAGAGACAAAAACTGATGTGCATAATTTCAGCTTTTGCAATAAAAAAAAAAATTCTATTAATGTCTAAATGCTTTAGGCAGCGTGATAAATATGTTTGCTTTAAGCTTTGCATAAAATAAGTTCATGACAACACTGTCTGCAAGACACTGCATGGCGAGTCAGTGAGGTAGATTCATGCATGAACTAAGAATTAACCTACAATCCTACAGCTACAACTAAACATGAGTGATATAAAACAATGGTACCATAGAATAAAGTGCAGAGGGCACTAAGCAAAAGCGATGACACACCCATAGTTTAAGAAAAGTTCCCTGGAAGTGGTACCATCAATAGCAGCACTGGTAGAAAGTCGCTGTCTGGAGGATTCAGCAGATGTGCTTCACAAACCATCCAATCAGCAGAGCCAGCAGCACCGACCCAACGGACCCTGCAGACACAACAACAAGTTGTAATCTCAACAGACATGAGACACTAACAAGACTTAAAGTTGTTATAATGTCAACTGTGCCCATATTTAAATGCTAACATCTAACAGTTAGATATTAGCATGTTAGATGAAGCTGAGCCTCAGATGTTGTAACATGGCCGTCATCCAAAAGCCTTTTAAATTTAGGTTTAAAAAAGAAATGTATAAGCTTCAAAACTATTAGTGTCGGTGTTAGTTTGTCATTTAAGAGGCAATTCAGACCTGATATCAACATCCATCTGCTGGAAAGCTCTAAGTCCTTTAGTTTTCTACACAAATAAAGAAAGAATTTAAGCAGAACATTTGCCGAATTCACAAGAAGGTCCAAATAATGCAGAATGAGTCAGAGACAGAGTTTCACAGAGTTTATAAAGTGTCTCCAACACAACAACTCACTAAACTGACACATTTGTTAAGGGAGTCTGGGGACTTTCTCCACAGGGACAAAATGAGCTGCATATAGTGGTTACTGGTAACTGTATTTATAAAAATTGCCTGTTGTCTTATAGAACTTCTGTGTAAAACATGAATTTTATTTCCATTAATTATGTCTTCAGTTGATTTGTGCTGAAATTACAGAAAGTTATGTATTGAGAATGATTTATAATTAGTCATAGCCAGTTTGCAGAAGTGTAAAGTTTTTCCTCATGCAGCAACTTTTAAAATTATGTGATTTCTCAATGGAGTCTGGTGATATTGTGTTAGCGAACACGAACCTGCGCAGCTCAGCGTCGCTGCAGAAAGAGGCCGAACTGAATTTAATGATCTA
Organism: Acanthopagrus latus; assembly: GCF_904848185.1. NCBI lineage: Eukaryota > Metazoa > Chordata > Actinopteri > Spariformes > Sparidae > Acanthopagrus > Acanthopagrus latus. Next base: position 30,218,121 of record NC_051055.1, read on the forward strand.
AAAAGTCTTTACATACAATCGTATCAGAAATCTGCCAGTACAAAACAAGACCCACCGTGGTTTCCTGGAGCGATACCAGAACGAGCGCACGTTTCGGGGGTGAAGTTGAATCTTTGTTCAGTTGTCACATTCTGCTTCTGTTAACAGAGGAGTGAAGATTAGACCTGAATAAAAAGACTTCTATGTTCTTTGTCTGCTTGATGTTCTTGTTTGTGGTGACCTACCTTGCACACCACGATGGCGTCAAAAGCTACACACTGACCCAGCGTCATCACTCCATCTTGGATCCTCACACAGGGAGGTATGCACTCGTTTGTCTTGGAGAGGGCGAAGTTCTGTGAGATAGAAACAAAGATTTCTTTATGAACAGAGATGAACTCATCACCGGCTGATTGTCATTATGCAGAGTCTGAAAGTTCATTTTACCCCGTCATTGATCAGCCAGGTGTTTTCACAGTCTGCGTCATATTGTATTTTCAGTTCACAGCAGGAATAATGCTTGCTGATCTCGTCCACAGCCGAGTTTCCCATCACAAACAACAGAGCAGCCGCTACAAACAGAGACACGATGTGTTAGATCGCTCCAAACATCAGATTCAAAACCCTGCTGTCCAAAACCTGCAGTCATCTGTTTAATATCGTTAAATCTTCACACTAGGGACTGGGGAGACAACACCTGAACAACAAATTACTTTAAACCCATACCTGAAAAATAATAAATAAATAAATACATGAATGAATGAATGAATGAATGAATGAATGAATGAATGGGGACATTGCAGACTTCACTGGCTTTCTTTATGTTTCTGTTGATGCTTTGCATACTACTGTGTGTTTTCCGTGTGGTAACTCTCTGAGTCTCAAGGGGTTTTTTTGGCCTTTGAATCGATGTATTGATAGGACAGCTTCAGAGATGACAGGAAACAAAGAGAGAGAGAGAGAGAAAGGGAGGGTGGGTGACATGCAGCAAGGCGCCCTGGGCCGGGACTCGAACCCAAAACCCTGCAGTGAGGACGAAGCCTCTGCACACGGGACGCCTGCTCGACCAACCGGGCTAAAGCCTGCACGTCCTAATGATTTTCATGGTTTATTTGCTACCTGAGTTTCATTGTGTTGTCTGAAACAATGACAAAAGAATGTATTCTATTATATTGTTTTTCCTAAAATCAAACACAGAGCAAAGAAATCCTGCATGCCTGATTTCCAAAAACAAACCTGGAAATCAGTTTGCAAAACATTCTTTAGACAAAACTAAAGATGCTAAACAAGGAAATTCAAGCAAACTAATCAAACTTTAATCTAAAAAAAACTATTAACCACATGAAAGCACCAAAACAACTCATGGAGGGAATTCCGAGCTGCTGTGCCTTCACTGAAAGCCCCTCTTGCCGGGAAACTACTGGGAAATCCCGCAGGAAGCTTTACTTTCAATATACTCATCATTAGTTATGCTAAAGTTTAGCAATGTGACAACCGAATTACACGCTATTACATCGATTAGTTGCTAAAGTTAGCTTAAGGCATCAGGACAACAAGACTGTTACTTTAGTAGTAAAATATCAAATAGTTAGTAATAACTACATGCAGCACCTGCTGCCGTGAGATGACTCAGCGCTTCTATGCTAACATCAGCTAAACGGAATGTCGCGTGCACTGTAATCAGTCCTATTAGTAAACAAATCGTGATTAAAACACGCAGTTTATTTGCTGATACGGACATCAGCGCGTTAATGTAGTCTCCTCTACAAATTGTTGCCGAACTTCATTCGAAAAAACTCAAATTATATAGTTTTTATCGCGCTTCTCTGTCATTAGGAAGTATCGCAAAACCTCTAATAGATATTCTCAATTTGCAAGACGTCGTCTTCAATTCGGCTCAAGTTAAACGTAGTTCCACCGCTTAATTATTATTTTTTTAAAATACTGAATCTGAAGTTAACATCACAGGGGTTATCTGTCATGCCGACTTTTTCACGCCAACGGTTATTGGAGTTGTGTGTACAGTGGAACATTAAGTGCGCAGTTTTTTAAATGGAGTTTGGCGTGCGTGAGTTTCAAACGACACAACTTGCGGCGTGACCGGTATCGGCAAGCAAAGATTACCAAGACAAGAATAAACCTCCTCAGATGAGATGTTTTCAAGTCGATGAAGTTTAAATACTTACCTAGAAGGCTGAGCGAGGGGAGGAGATGTAACAGCTTCATACGGTAACTCGTGGCTAACCACTAACTGGGAAAAACTGCTAATGTGATGAGACGCACCGCACGCTGCGTTTAACACACTACTGTGAGAGTGGTGTGGTCGCGTGAGTCGGTGTGTAGTGGTGGAGCGAGTGAAGAGCGCGAGCCGCAGCTGCGATGAGGGCGGAGAACAGTTGAGCCGTGAATAGACAGTTCAGCGTGAATCTAGCCGGCTTCAGTCCAGAAGGAGCACGTCAGTCTCCCGCGCTCACCGACAGCGATCTGACATCTAACGCCACGCCTCTTGATGACGTATGGGAAAGTCCCGCTTCTTTAGAGGAAGTGGAACGCCCTCACACATATATATGTATATAAGCCCGGTACAAACCGTTTCGTTTTCACCGAACTGTCCCTAAAAGCTCCTGGACATCATCATCATGGCTCCAGCTCTCCTGAACCTGGTTCTTCTGCTGTCACTGTGTAAGTTTCAACCGTAAACATGATGCACTTTTTATTTTACTACATGATATTTGTACAAACTAGTTCAAAGGTTCTCTGCATTTCTGCGTGTTGTCGCTTTGGTGCAACCTAACATGAACCCTGAATGAACCCTAACGTCTGGATTCTGGTGCTCCTCAGGTGTGGGTCCTGCTACCTGCACGTCTATCGCCCTGGACACCTTGTCCACATCTGGTTCCGACTGTGTTCTTCAGTGCACGGCTGTGTCCGAGCCTGGAGTCCAGTACATGGCAGTGAGGTGGTACAAGGTAAAAAACATTTAACTTCATGTGTGTTTTCACGCAAAATACTTATTTTTTAAGACTGCGAAGCTCCGGGAAGCAGAAGATCAATAGGCCACATACTCTCCTCTCATTGGCTGTTTTAAAGACGAATAACTCTGAAGTCACTTTTCCTTTCTGTTTTACCTTCCACTCTCTAAAAGTACAGCATATGTCATAAAATATAATAAATATGATCTCGTATTTATTACTCAGTGTAGTGTTTACTTGGCAGAGGTGGAAGAAGTACTCTTAGTACTTTTATGATCTAAAAATACTCCATCACAAGTTGAAATTCCAACCTGAAAAATTACTAAAAGTAAAAAGTACTCAAAATGCAGAATGTGTGTAAGAGCATTTTAATGTAGTTACTTTGTGTACTGCTGGTAGTACTGTTACTGCTTAGTATGTGTATTTTTATGTGAAAAGTAACTTACAACTATACATGTATGTGACAAGTACAAGTGTAAAGTGGCATAGCATGAAATATTCAAGTAAAGTCAAAGTATGTAGAAACTGTACTGGATACTTGAGTAAATGTAGCTATTACTCTTTTTAGTTTAGGAAGCAGTTACAGTGGTTTTATTTCACCAGTAGTTGAGTAAATGTTAAGTAGCAGGAGAGTTTTTGCTCACACAGTCAGAAGTTACTTTTTCAGAGTAGTATTTTAGTACTTTCACAGTGTTGTATTGATACTTTCACTAAAGTATCAGAGTACTTCCTCCACTGCTGGTACAGCTACTGTTTGTGCCTACAGCTTTAGTTTGTTGTGATGATGATGATGCTGATGCTGATGATGATGTCACAGGTCGGACAGCCTCCGGCGCCCAGACTCAGCGGCCTTTTGACCCGGGACCTCCCCAACGGCACGACGCTTTCGTACGAGGGGGTGGAGCGACAGGTGGAGCTGCTGGGCGAGTCGCACAACATCCTCCTGTCCAACCTGACGTGTGCCGACAGCGGCGTGTACAACTGTCACCTGTCGGCTCCTATCGGGCAACAGAACCGGGACGGGGAGATCCGCCTCATTCTGACAGGTAAAAGGCACAGCTCGGGTCACAGCAGCGTCATGGGTTTGTCTTCTGAACTTTCCCAGTTCCCTCATGGAAAACATTTGATGTAGAAATGAAACACCCACAGACACACCAGAGACTTTTGATTTGAACCAGGAAACATCCAGACTCTGACCCGGTTCTGCAGATGTTTGTCTGAGACGTGGGTGAATCATCTGTGAAGCACATCTGTGTTTTAAACATTCCCACACAAAACCCACTTCAGAAGGAAAAGAAAGTACTTAGACTCAAGTATAAAAACCCTTTTCCACTGGTCAAAAGTCCCACTAACACCCGCTGAGATCAGGCGATTATGTGCAGTGGGGAGGCGTAAACTCGCACCTTCACAACCGGGTCAGCTGACTCAGCAGTATACGCGGGTTTTTATCACCTCGGCAGAGAAAACAAGTCATCACAATCTAGATTTTGCTGATTGGTTTGTTTTTAAGCTGCTCAGCTAAACTGATTCTCACAGGGGGTTTTTTTTTTCGGGTTTTTTTTTTTTTACAAAACTTATCTCAGAAGATTTTCTGCTGGTTTTCAAGTGGCTGAAGTTTCCTCATCTGATACTGACGCCTTCAAAATGTGCCAGAGCAGCAGAAACACTCCTTCAGGACGTCCTCAGTTAGATCTGCTGTGTGTTGCAGTTCAGGTTTTTTTTTTAAATAACTCATTTCTATTTTCATTTTCCAGATTGTCCAGACAGTAACAGAGAAACCCTGGTGACGGACGCCTGCTTAGTCATCGTCGCCACAGCAGTGCTGATGTTGGCGCTTCTCATATACCTCATAAGCTATGTAAGTAATGGAATATGCTTTGAGACGCACTAATGCCTGAGGAGAGTTTCCACAGGATTTACAGCCCACATTGCACTTTGTTACACATTTCTGTTTCACTATCACTTTCATTCTATATCTAAATTTATTTTCTGGTTTCTCCACCACAGGTGTGTTTGAAGACCACCCTCAGAGACAGAAACAAGACAACACCAAAAAAAGAAACTTTATTGGACGCGCCGCTCAAACCTCTTGAAAAAAAGGACTTAATGTTGATTTACACTTTGGGTCCGAAGTCGTCAAAAACACCCACGTTGAAGCACATCTGTGTCTGAAGGCAGAGACGGTGATGAAAAGGTCTACAGCAGGATGAAGACTGGCTACCTGAAGACCGGGAGTTCTCCCAAGTCCACTAAATAGCTTCTTAAACATCCTTTACTTGTCCTCAGATGTCCTTCAGCTGTAATTTTGTGAATCTTCAGCTTTATAATTCGTCCAGTGAGCAACAGAGGAGATGAACAATCTTTAAAAAAAATTTAAAAAAAAACTGGAAAGAAATTAATACGCAGAAAACAAAATTCAGGTTTAACTGGACAGCCCTTAATCATAATCACAGACTTCCATTAATTGCTTCCCCTCACCTTCAGATCTTCAGCTGAGGACCAGGACAGAGTCGTAGAGACTCTTCAGGAGCTACAACAGACACGGACACAGAGCGGGCCGGTCCGTCACGGACAGTCAAGCAGCGGAGACACAGAACCGCCTGGAGCTGGCGGCTGTGGCTCAGGAGGTGCAGACGGGTTAAACTACCTCTATCAAAGTCAAGAACCGATTTTCACACTCAAGAATCATCAAGTCTGCAAAAAAAGCAAAATAAAGTTTGCTAACATTAGCTCGAATTAGCCACCATGAGCTAGTCAGTCACACTGGAACAACCCGAACTGTAGCAACAAAACTCGAGTGCATTAAAGTGGGCGGTGGGTCGTCTAACAGATGATACATTCTACTTCTCTTTAAACTTACCTTGTCTCACTTTAAAGGAGCAGCTCACACAAAAAGGAAAAATTCAGTCATCATCTTTTCACTCTAAATGCTGATTGGAAGTCATGTGAGGTGTTGTTGTCCACAAAACATTTCTGGAGCTTCACAGCAAAAGAAAACATTAAATTGCTCCATACGGCTCGTCCGCTGTGATCCGAGTCCCCAGAAGCTCGATCATACATGGAGGGTTTGAGTAAAGTCTTTTCAAATGGATGTGGGATCTCAGGGCTTCTGGAGACTTGGATATGTTTGTCTTTTCGGTTGTTTGAGGAGAATGCTGCAGTGCTGTTATCCTGTAAAGCTCCAGAAATGTTTTGTGGACTACGACACTTCACCTGACTTCATATCAGTGTGGATATACTAGAGTAAATTCTTAATATTTAGGTGAACTGTTCCTTTAAAGCTCGATTTCCATGTCAGTGGCTATCGTGTTTACTGCACTATGCAATTTATTAGATTACTTTTTTATGTTCTTGTTCAAGACCTCAAAGTGAGCAGGCTGTTGTGAGATGAACGATACTAAATGTACAGATACTGCAGTTGATAATTGTTTTTTGATCAAGTTCTCAATGTTTCCATTTTTAAACATGAATGCAATATTGTGTTTTTTTTAAGCACTGTTTTAGATGTTTTGATGGATATTCTTTAGTGTCACGTGTATGAAAATTACAGTGAAACCTTATTTGGCCCAGACTCCCTCTTACAAATTCTATATTTATAGATTAGTGTTGAACAGATGGAACAAACTGTCTTTAGAATCTGAGACATTAAACAGTAGCAGCAGCTAAAGTAAAAAAAAATACAATCTTTAAAAAAAAAAACCAACTTGCAGGTCCATGTCAGATTTTTTGATTTTATATGTTTAGTATTTAAACGGCAGGAAATTGTCTGAAAATCTGATTTAAACCACATTTTGTAGAACTGTGTCTCCAGATTCACCTGATCTGGTCACATGTCGTGATAAGTGTGACCTTAATGTTTCTCCATCATGTGCGAATGACGCATTGTGACGCTTTTAGCTGCAGAGAGAAGTGAAGCTTTGTGCCCTTTTAAAACCAGAAGTGAAACACCTACTCTGTGCTATTTACATTTTGTCTGGACTTTTATTTTGAAAATGGGGAAATCCCCACAGACAGACACTCAGGACCGTCTGGGCTTTTTTATTTTTTATTTTTATCCATGCCAGCACTCTTCATATGTTGTTGTTTTTATTTTATTTTAAGCCGTGAAAATGTGAATAATGTGAAACGAAAGGATGGACAGAGGATGACGCTGTTGAAAATAAGTCAAAGGAGGATTAAGTACAGGAAAAGCTAGTGATGTTGAACTTCTTACAAGTTGTGATAGTTTCAAATATCAGTGATCTGATGCTTTCTGTGTGCAAGAAGTTGAAAACTGTCGCAAGCTGAGTTTTCCAGTTTGTTTGTTGTCCAGTTTCATATTTGAAAATAAAAGTAGAAAAACTGCAAACTTTTGGTTCTTGTTTTGTTTCTTTAAGACTCATAAAAGGTCAATGTGGAGGATTAAAATGATGAAAACTTCAGTTATTCACAAATGTTTCTGTATTTTGAATGCTAGAATATTTCTGGTTTAGCAACCCAGTCACAAGAATAAATGTTGGCAGTGTTTGTTTTCTGTCAACCACAGATAAGTTTAAACTTTATGTTTCTTTAGGTTAAATTTTCAATTTTGTGCTGATGCTAAAAACACTGCAAAGATCATGTTTTGTCTGAAAATGGTCTGAGATCTTTTTAAAGATATCGACTGGTTTCACACTTACAAATGTTGAAACACAGGCCTGAACAGCGGTCACTGGCTCGGCAGCCCTCTCACCTGTAACTCCACCATCGTCGTCTCCATCTCCTTTTACGGTGTGTTTTGTTAAGTTCAGTTTATTTTATTTGGCTCAGCGTTAACAATTTCTTCCATTACGTACGCACATAGAAGTGAATGTATTTGTCTATAATAAATTATAACAGAGCTGATGTTGTTTTATCTGCTGTGTGTCTTGTTTACTGGGAGAACTCAATGTAAAAAAGTTAATTTGATTGCTGTTCTGCAGAAATGACAATTCATTGTTTTAAAAGAAACAACTCATAAAACGGAAATAAGAGATGAAAAGTCATAATAATGAGATAAAAATTCAAAATTATGGGGCAAAAAGTAGATTTGACTTCAAAATGACTTTTTGTCATTTGTTTTTATTTCTTATCTCATTATTTCGAAAGTGTCATAATTCTAATTTACAACGGGAAGAATAGGTCAAGATTACCTTAACTTTTATTTTTTAGTCCCTCTTTAACAAAATGGGACTACTAGAAATAGATGAATGGATGCTTTTTTAAATCCAAATCCTATTCTTCCCCTCCTGATGTTCAGTGGTGACCTTTGTTTGAGTTTGTTCGGAGAGTAGCTGAGCGTGAAGCTGCGAGAGTTTAATAAAATGTCGGAGGTTCAGGTGAAATGAACCTCACCACACGGGAAGCCACCACCAGCCTCAATGTTAACAGGAAACTTACGCTTCTGCTCAGGCATGAAACTGGTTCAGCGTACTACATCCTACGTTCAGAGTCACACTTCTTTGTGTGTGGGCTTACTGACTGTCAACATTGTCAGCTAGGGGAACTTTTCAAAATAACACTTCCTGTAAAACTGAGATGGCAGAAGGAAATTATATTACAGGAAATGTATGTGCCGTCTCTTTACATTCAGTGTGTGATAACATCATCCCATGATGCACTGCAGTCCAAAAATACTCTGTGTGTGTATATATTCTGATTGTAACTGAAAAAAGAAGATGTAATCAGAGTACAGACACGTCCAGCAAAAACAAGATTTCTTACAGGATTAAAATTTCATAATAAAGAATGATATAGCAGTCTGTAACCATGAGCATGACATCACTTCAGGAGTCTCACATCACTCTGCACTGTAAAATCTACTATAATCTGATTTAATAAATGTGTGTCTTTTTTTTTTTAAAGTAAACCAAATGTATCTTAAGTCCTGAAAACACTTAGTGCTTCATACAGGAGTAATATGATTTTAATCTTAAATCTTGTGACACACAGGGAGTCAATGCAGTGATTTAAATAACACATTAAATCAGAACTGAGAAAAACACACTGAATACATTCTGTGCAGCAACACTGAGGCTGCATATTGTGTGTTAAACTACTTTAGCTGCTCAGAATGACCTTCTAGATGCTGACATACTAACATACTGAGACAGTATTAAACACAACACATGGAGCCTGTTAGCTAACTGTGCTGTGCTCTGATATTCAGCTGTAATGATGCTAGTATTAACAAGCTAACATTACACAGCACGGTAATGGCGTCATGCTAACACTCTCCAACAAACACACGTTAGCTAACATTCAAACCTGTCTGTAAAAAACACAATGATCAAAATATTCAGACCTCTTAATAAGCTCCTTATAGTGTCAGTACCTGGTTCATGTGTCCTCACCATTAATAAAGGCAGGTGAGCTGCTGCTAACATGTTTCCCAAACCTGCAGTTAATCTCCAACAACTAGCTAAAGTCTGCTAGCTAGCTAACATAACATAGCCACTAACTTAAACTGACCAGTAAACGTTAGCTAACCAGCTTTTATGCCGCTCAAAATAAATAGTAATAATAAAAGAAACTTAATGCCGAATTCACCAAAACTACCGACTTGTTTTGAGAAAGTGACCAACGTTTAATAAATGGTGCATTATTCATGTAAAAAAAAAAAAAAAAAAAAACACGGCAGAGAAAAGGGGCCAAAATCACAATGGAGTTTGGTGCACAGAACAAAACATAACTTCCATCACGCATTTAATTGAATTAATTAGAGGATGATGTTCCAGCCGAATTAACATAAAAACTTAACAGTTAAATGAGACATCTTCAGCTTCATATTCAGAGTTATTTCAGAAACAATTTGAGGCAAAAACAAACCTCACCTACACGAGAGAGAAGCTGGCTCCCTGTTAACCCGCACATATGTAGAACTTACTGGGCCAACAAGGTAGTTACTATGTGGAGCTCCCTGATATATGAAGGAACATCACCTGAGCTTCTTACCTGAGATCTGTAGGTAATAACTGATCTGTACAGCTCCCACACGGACATGAATACACCTGTACTGAGCAGGTAACTGGACGACTGAAGGGTGTCATTCTATTGGATCACCGGTGATGTTTGACAATCTGTTCAAAGAGGATCTCAACCCAGCGTTACTGTTTGGGCCCTGCTGAACTGTTACTTTTATACTTACACAGTATAACTGATATTCCAGGCAGATTCATTTGACTTGCTACAATTGCACTTAAAAATGTGCCGATGGCTTTTTCTAATCAATTACTGATTTTAAAATGGACGTTATATTCCCAGGCATTGTAGGAGCTTGAAATGGAACAGAAACGGAAAACAGAGTGGACTGGTACCTGCACGACTGTGCTGTTCTACGTTGTTATATTGGTCGTTTTAATCATTAAAGCAGTTTTATGAAATCTCTACAAAGTAACTAGTAGTAAGTAGTACAATATTAGCATCTAAAATGTAGTGGAATGGAAGTATAAAGTGTCAGCTAATAGAAAATAGACTGTATGACTTCAGCTTTTAGCGAGTTATCATTATGTCACTATGTAGTTTCTAGACCGTGTGAAGTCGGAGGTGTTCCTGTCCCGTTGTCGTGGCCGAGTGGTTAAGGCGATGGACTAGAAATCCATTGGGGTCTCCCCGCGCAGGTTCGAATCCTGCCGACAACGATGTTTTGCAATAAACTAGTCCGATAAACTCTTTAGTTAACCTTCCTCTTTATCCAAATCATGCTTCATGGTGCATAATGCTTACTTTGGGGGGTAAACCATAGTGCTAATGCAAAGTGTAACGTAAAACGGAAATATCACTACTTCCACAGTTTCAAAATAAGATTTTAGTAAGTATCGATACTGTGTGTTGTGTCTTTACTCCTTTAGTAGTAGAGTAAAATATAGATAATCTGTTTATATGTTTTGAGAATCTATAACTGTCAAATTAGTGTAGTGGAATAAAAAAATTAATATATTTGCCTCAGAATTGTAGTCGAGTACAAAATGGCACCAAATGGAAATACTGAAGTAAAGTACAGGTACCTCGAAACTTGTAATTGTAATCCATGCATCAATAAATTGATATTCAGTTAAATCGATGGTCAAACTCGTGAGAAAGTTGGAGGAAATTCGCTACATTAATCTTTCAAGATTTATTTTGAAGGCGGGGTCGCTCCACTTCCGCTCCAGTTTCCTGTTACTAAGCAACGACGAACGCTCTCCCTGAGCTCTGCTGTTAGCCTCCGAAGCTAGCTAGCAGGGCAGACACACAAACATGGATGGCGAGGACGATCTGGACGAACTGCTGGATGAAGTTGAAAAAAAGTTTTGCAGCAACGTTTCCGTCACATCTGCGGCTCGTGTGAGCTCGAGTGCGACTGGAAGACGCGGGAAAGACAGCGAAGGACAGAGAAAACACGGGTAAACGAAGCTAGTTTGGCTAGCTCGTATGAGCTAACGTCTAAAGCTTAACAGCGGGATGTGCAGTGTTTTCCAAGCGTCTCTGTGTTGATAACGTCTAATGAGCTGTGAGCCCTGAATGGCTTAAATGTTAGCTCAGTATGTTAAAAGGTTAGGACCTAGAATGTCAGTTAAATTAGCTTAAACTAGAAATATTCATGTCAAACTAGATTTTGGTTGCTATAGCTGCAACAGATACACCTGTTCTGACTCATTTTACTGTATTATAAATTCTGTCCATCTGTCCCGTAATATATTTAGATTGTGATATCATGTGAATCCATCTATACAATGTTTTAGCTTTTCATTTCTGTCAACTGGGTAATTATGATCAAAACCGGGACTTTAGAAACAATAAAATCATAACATAAATACGCCTTACACAGACTGTGCCACCCTCACAGGATTAGATTAGGCACCCTAAACATGTTTTAAACTGAAAGAGAGAAATTCTGGAATCAGCTTGGTTAATATCCAGCACATGTGAGGTTTGAATTGAGAATCGTAAACTCCTCCTGGGTTTCCAACATTTTGCTTGCCTAAAATATTAATGAGTCATGAACACAGAGGTTTAGATTATCAATATTTGTCACCTATCAGGCTGTACACAAGCTCAACCCTGATTTTGTCTTTTAATTTAGTGCCACTAAACCGGAACAGCCGATAAGCAGCGTCTCTGAGGATATCGACGCCCTTCTGGAGGAATTACTGGAGGAAGACTACAGCGATTCCCCTCCACTGAAGGTGAACATGTATCTAAACAAACCCACCAAAGTAAACCGAGTGGGTTAGAAATAACATCATTTACCTCTGAAATGTAGTAGATTCGTCTTTGAACTAGAAACTACCAGTAAGTCCAAGTTATACTTTTGCACAACACACAAGACAATTTGTTTACTTACTTTTCAGCTTCAGTCTTTATTATCGTGCTGCTGCTTTGTTAACTCTTAACCAGAATCATGAACAACTAATTAGAACCACAGACAGCTGGATTTGTAAATGTGACTAAATCCATGGCACAGTGACACACACAATTCAGTAATGGATCTATTTAATGTACATTTGTTGATACCACATGTTTGAAACGATACAGCACCTGCTGTCGACAGCAACGAAAGTACAAGTAGCGAAAAAGGTAAAGCAGATCTCTGGTCAGATTTTCAACCCGAGGCTGAACATTACTGCAAATTTGTTGGCTTGTTTCCAGTTGTTAATAAAAACAGGAACGAATATAAGAAACTATACTTGAGAATGTAAAAATTCTGGAATCATGACAACTTGTGAAGATGACGTCGCTGATCTTTCTCCTCTGATTTCAGACTGAATCGTTTTCTAAAGGAGCACCAGCGGAGAAGAAGCTTCCCGCTCAGTCTGCAGGAAGAAAGTAAGAACACATAGTTTGTGTTGTTGTGTCTGTTTTCAGCAAAACCAAGCCAAGTCCAACAGCCTCTGACTTCACACTTCTTGGCCGTCAGTGTCTGAAGGAGACTTGATGAAGCAGATTAATTCATAACGAACATCATTGTTAATTGCAGCCCTAGAGGATAAGATTTTATATTCCTAACATTGCCAGTGTTTGTGTTGTTCTCTTGGCTCTTTTTGATTCTCTTGAATATTAGATTCTGGTTATGATGATGTTTAGAGACGATCTGCTCTGTTTGTTCTGCGTCCAGGTGCTGTCCTGTTTTCGTTGGCGGCAGCTCCGTCACAAATGGTGTCGGAACAGCGACGTCCAAGAGGTGCGGAAAGAATGATCCGACCACGAGCGTCTGTCATGTCTCCCTGTTTTTGGTTTATAATGATTCACGACTCCAGCTCTGATTATTTTCCAGTGACTAACGTGACCTCAGGTAATGACATACTGATGCATAGTTACGTTCACTAAAATGTTTTTTTTAATTTATTTTTTTTCCCAGGTCATGTGACCAGTTGAGGTGCACGTCCTGTGACTTCCGGGTGCTGATGTTTGATGACTTTGAGTGGGACTCTTGTGATTACCTGTTTCTCAGGTGAGTGTGCAAATATTACAGAAAATATACTAATAAATGTAAAGAAGGGAAACTCCTGATAGCAGACGTACAGCACTTCTCCACCTCACATTACACTTACCCCTATGAAACATACATGGAGTGACGTGTGTGTCAACCTTCCCTCACTTGTTCCGGTTGGTTTTGTGATGTTTTAATGTGATTTGGTCAGAAGGTGGCAGTATCGAGCTGTGAAGCCGACCACTGACAGATCCAAAATCTAAATCAAGTATACCTTCAGTAAACTCTTCAGTTACTAAATCACAATTTAAAAGTTGAATATTTAACATGCCTGAAAGATTTAAGTGAGTTTTGTCAGAAGTTTTGTGATGAAATGTGTAAAAAAGAAACAAAAAACAAAAGAGAACCCTGCACGTTAGATTACAAAAGCTTGTTGTTTATTTTTCTTCCATATTTCCTAGAAACCACATAAGAGCTGCCAATGTTTTAAATCCCAGTGGGAACAATTGTGCATCTGCAGACCAGCGTGACTAGAATACAAACAAGCCGAGGCATTGTTGTCCTGGACACCTGAACTCACTGAAAACCCACAAACCCAAACAAGAGAATAAGTGCAGCAATTAAGGGTTTTCTGTTCAGACCAACACAGGAGGATGAAACTAAGATTTAAAGAGAAACCTTTCCAATATGTCAACCTGAACCTCTTTCCAAATGACTAATGGGGACAACAGTTTTTGAAATATTCAGTATTGATCAGTTTCGTGGCTGCAGTTTGATCCCTGTGAGCACATTATCTAAGTACATCCACCTAAAGTGGTTGTTTTTGTCAGTGACAGGCTCAGATTGTTATTCAAATTGTCTGACAAGGATCCCTACAGAGACAGAGCTCTTTGTTAAAGAGTGAAATTCTTTTTGTTAAACCAGAAACAGCCACTAAAGCTCTTGCCAATCAGCCAGACTCTGTTGCAGAGGCAATCATTTTGTCTTTGAAAAACACATTTCATTCAAACCTGAAAGAAACGAAATTAAACTCAGAAAAACAAAATGTGGGTGAGTTTTTTTCTGTGTTCCAAAAATCCCCAACTGTTTGGTTTAGATAAAAACCTTAATCCACCGAGTCAGGTGTAAAAACACATGAGGAAAGGAGCAACAGGACCAAACCAGAGGTGGTGATTTGTTTGAATGACACAGCAAAATGTTTTTTTCAGATTTTTATTTAGTTTCTGTCGAGTTTGAAGGAAGTTTGTTTACGATGAAACATTCACAGATTCTGCATAAGTCTGGTGGATTTGGTTAGAGCGGCTGTTTCTGGTTAAACTTTCTCCTCCTCTCAGCTTCACAACAGCCTCGTTACTTTAGTTTGATGCATCTGAGGTGAATTCTGGATTCTTGTTATTTCCCAACATCAGCAGACTGATGTGGACCAATCAGACGCAGCGAGACGAGACAAAGACGTAAAAGCCGTAAGAAGCCGTAAACAGACAGAGAGGGAGGCTGGAATGTGGAGAAAAGGCGTGTTAGTGTCTCGTATCTGCAGAGAGTTTCTGATTTTCTCTCTTTGTTGCTGCTCGGGACGCTTTACCAACCCAACATGTGTCTATTTGACGTCCTGGGAATGAGACTCAACAATCAACTGTCTTTGTGGTGCGTTCAGGAACAGCTGGGACAAATCCTACTGATTCTACCTTTAACTTTAATAGTCTTTGAATTCTATTAATATGACGTGAGCTTCAGTTAGCTTTGAGCACAAATGTCCTTCAGAGGGAGACTTTTTACTCTGATAAATCAGAACTTCTCTGGAAGTTTTGCTGATATATTGTCGGTGCTCAGTTTCCTGCAGGGATTACATCGCAGCGTATTCTGTGGCAGCCAGCTGCAGCGGTCTCGCTTGATACTGCACCACTTATAAATCTGTCCTTATGATTATTTTAGACACAGAACTGTCTGCTGTAACAGGTGTTCCTCTGGAGGGATCCGCTGAAAAATGATTAATCGCTGGCGCTCCAAATACAGAAATGATGATTTAAGGGCCAAACGTTAAAAAAAATCCTTGGAGTGCAGCTCGGGGATTATTACCAGGTCCAGGCAATTCAAAGAAGTTTTTCATTATATTTTACAATAAAACCCTGACATGATCCCGGAGGTGCAGGAGCAGTGTGTCGTGTCGTGTCGTGTCGTGTCGTGTCGTGTCGTGTCGTCTTGTGTTGTGTTGTGTTGTGTCGTGTCGTCTTGTGTCGTGTCGTGTCGTGTCGTGTCGTGTCGTCTTGTGTTGTGTTGTGTTGTGTCGTGTCGTCTTGTGTCGTGTCGTGTCGTCTTGTGTTGTGTTGTGTTGTGTTGTGTCGTGTCGTCTTGTGTTGTGTTGTGTTGTGTTGTGCTGTGTTGTGTCGTGTCGTGTCGTGTCGTGTCGTGTCGTCTTGTGTTGTGTCGTGTCGTCTTGTGTCGTGTCGTCTCGTGTCGTCTCGTCTCGTGTCGTCTCGTGTCGTGTCGTGTCGTGTCGTGTCATCTTGTGTTGTGTTGTGTTGTGTTGTGCTGTGCTGTGTTGTGTCGTGTTGTCTTGTGTTGTGCTGTGCCGTGTCGTGTCGTGTCGTGTCATCTTGTGTTGTGTCGTGTCGTCTTGTGTCGTGTCGTCTCGTGTCGTCTCGTCTCGTGTCGTCTCGTGTCGTGTCGTGTCGTGTCGTGTCATCTTGTGTTGTGTTGTGTTGTGTTGTGCTGTGCTGTGTTGTGTCGTGTCGTCTTGTGTCGTGTCGTCTTGTGTCGTGTCGTCTCGTGTCGTCTCGTGTCGTGTCGTCTTGTGTCGTGTCGTGTCGTGTCGTGTCGTGTCGTGTCGTGTCGTGTCGTGTCGTCTTGTGTTGTGTTGTGTCGTGTCGTGTCGTGTCGTGTCGTGACGTGTCGTGACGTGTCGTCTTGTGTCGTGTCGTGTCGTGTCGTGTCGTGTCGTGTCGTGTCGTCTTGTGTTGTGTTGTGTCTTATCAGCAGCCTGCAGCAGATCTCAGCAGCAGGCTGTGCAGGTCTGGTCTGCTCTTTAACGTACGCTGTAGTTCTCTCTGCACCTGTAAACACACTTTGATGTGTAAAGTCTGTGGAGTTACGAGTCAGCAAACAGTTCTCCTCTTAGAGCACAACCGCAAAGCATCTGCCACCACATCTGAGAGCGCTGAGGACGTGTTGTACCACGAGAACATGACAGCTGGATCCAGTGGACACGAGGCGTAATGTGGCGTGATGTTTGTTTGAAGCTGCGGTTCACTGGATCACTGAAAACAAAAAGAGACAGAAAATAAAAGACAGAAACTTCCAGTTTGTGTCTGGGAAGCATTTTCTATCAGTCTGTGAGTGTTTTAAACCTGTAAAACATAAAACATGTCAATCAAACCTGTGACATTTCAGCACCAAGCAGCACTTTTTCTTCCGAGTGTCCCGTTTACTTTGGATGTGATGTTGTTAAGCTCTGAGTGCTCGCGGTGACGAGTTTGTCCTTCAGGTCTCATCGTCAGCGTTCAGCAGCAGAGTTTTGACCAACAGGCTGTGAAAGAGAAAATGTTAAATGAAAGCAGACGGATGATGACAGAATGAGGGAATCCTGCAGATACGTTGTTGATTTAACTGATCAGAATGTTTTAATGTCCAGTTCTTTAAAGTAAATCCTGGAAAACACAATTAACTAAAGTCGCTCTGCTGTAATTAAATTTCGCTCGTCCTTTATTAACTGATTGTCTCAGTATTTTTCCTGTTTATTTATCAGTTTCTCCACAGTTTGTTCATTAGAGAATCTAATGTTTAATGTTCCTCATCACCTTCACGCTCCTCTGAACAGTTTTTCCTCAGGCAGCCTGTTTTCTTTTCTTTTCACGCTGCTCTTCATGTTCGCCTCAGTGCAGAGTGTACATCCACTACTGCGGCCGCCCACTCGTCTGTTTTATGATTTATTTATTTTTTCTTTAATTAAAAGGCTTACCGGAGCGTGTTAATGGTGATAAAAGTGCAGGTGTTTTAGCCTGTAATTTAATATTAAATGTGACGCTCATTGTGCTCTCAGAAAAGGTTGTAAGTGAATTTCTAATTGCTCTGTAATTGTTGACGACGTGTGACGACTTGAATTAGAATATCTTTGTTCAGGCTTAAGAAAGGTTTGTTAGGAAAGTACGCTGCAAAGTCACAACCTGTGTTTAACTAAGGAAACAGATCGCAGCCTTCCGTTGGATAATTATCGTGATGATCAAAATATTTCAGCGGGAAACAATTTATTTAACTTTAACTGATGCAGTGAGGAGCTTCTCGTCTCTTCAACCATCATGTCAGATGTTACTCTGTTTCTGTTGGGTCAAATTATTGTCCTGCACCAAACAAAGACGACTGAGGTTAGGTCAGGAAGTGCCCAACGCGTTATTAAAACCTGGAGGGATCGTAGTAAACATTTGGTGAAATCAGATTGTAAAAAATCAACAGTACAGCTCACAGCGGCGTTGAACAGTGAAAGTAAGAGCACAATGTGAAGAGAACTGTAGATATTGTGGCTGTAGCTTAAAGAAAAACACTTATCAATGAAAAATTCAATTTTACTTGTAATTCAGGTGGATTGATTGATTAATCACATTATTTGTGCTGAAAGTCACGCTGAGCACGTTCAGCTTTAGTTTTACATTCACATCACAGCTGAGCTGATGGGAATGTAAATCAGTTTGGCAGCTATTTAATTTAACTGACCTTTTATCAAATCTGGAATGTATAAAATTAATATGCATGTGTGGAGGACGAGTCGTCTACGTTAAGGTCACGTCCTCAGTGATTCATGTGTGTTTCTCTCCTGTCTGGCTCGACTGTAGGAACAACATGCCGGACCGTCAGAAGCTCCGAGCGAAGCTGAAGAAGAGGAGAGGTTTACGGGCGTACGCCTGCCAGTGCAGCTGGTTCTCCACGTCGGAACCGACGGACCTCAGGGACCGACCTCAGCTCAGATGGGTCTGTGGAAAACACCTGGACTGATGTGAACTCCTCACCGCTGCTCAGATACTTCCAGAGAAACTTCACATCCTTCCATCCATCCTCCAGGCTTCAGACAGAACAGTCTGTTAATAATGGACCTTCAGGATTCAACCATTGTTCATGACAAACAGTTCAGTACAGTGGTGACGTTATTTTCAACATCTGTATTATCTTCTTCAACCACTTGTGGTATTTTTAGACCCTGAAATTATCGTGATCATGTGTTAAACATGTTTAATTATTCTCTACATCATCATGAGAAGCTGAACCTCCACAGTTCATATATTAATTCTTTCCTACTTTAAAAGTCACATGATGATAAAATCTGTGGTCAGATTTTATTTAATTTATTATGTTTTCATGGTAACAGTATATTTTGGTGATTACCATCAATCAGGAAACTGAACTGGACATTGGTCACCTGGACTCCCTCTGGCTCTGATGAGTCTGATGTCACTTCATCCAGCGCTCTGACAGAAGTCACAGTTTAGTGACAGCAACTCGCTGTTTCATCTGCAAACACAAACAAACCTCGAGGAGTCAAAGCTGCAGCCAACAGCTGAAAATCCCTTTGTGGTGATTTTCATCTTTGTGCTGCTGCAGAACTGAAGGTTTGAGGTGAGCAGCTGATCCTCCTGGTTACTGAGATAATGTTCATATCATTTTACAAAGTCACATTTTGTCTTAGTTCACAGGACATTTTAATCCTCATATAAAACTTCCTGAATCAAAATCTTTACAGATCTATCTGGTATTATTCTATATTTTGCATTGTGCAGACACAAACCAACAACTCATGAAAATGTGATATTTTCACTCTTGATGACGTTGAACTTGCTGACGTGTTGAGTTTGGCAGCTAAATTCAAGATTTCACCTTAAAGGTTTTAAAATGTAAGAATCAGCCACCTGCTGAATTCAGCAGCATAAATGTGTCAGATTTTGAATGTTTTCAACTTAGATTCTGACATTCTGCACCTTTTGTAAAAGAAAACAAGACTTCGTCTGACTTTCCATGAGAACGGACGGAGGGAGGAGACGATGATTGGATTTATATTTTTGGGTGAACTGTCTCTGTAAACCTGTGATTGGTCAGCTCTCGCAGCCTGAGCAGACAGCACCCATCAGCTCTGTCTGTGTTTTTGTGATTTTTGGATCATCATAACAAGTCGTGATAAAAAAAAATAAAACACCTCAGGAAGTGAAGATGTCCACAAACTGTTCTCTTGCGTTTTTGGCAGAAGCGATTAAACCTGCTGGGATTCTTTGACGTTCAGCCGGGGAGAGTTCTGGCTCAGCTGATAATTATCAGCTCAGAGGTAAAAACAGGCTTTCCTGCTGCGAGTGTGGAGCAAACACAGCGACAGCTGATCTGAAGCTGTGTTCATTCTGCTGGAGAGGCTCAGCCAGAGATGAGTGATCGTGTTTCATATCCCATTACTTGTTGAATGTGTTTATTGACTCACTGACTGGTGTGTTTAACAGCCAGAGCTCAGTTCAGTTTCTGCACTAAGAAACTGGAAAGTCTGATGTCGAGTGCAGACGAACATGATAAACTCATCAGACCAGTAGATGTTCAAACGTCCAGCGATCCTGTCCTCCAGGAGAAGTTCAGATACTCGTGTAGAAACAGACTCTGGTAAGAGTAAAAGTACTGATTGTTTCCTCCAGCACAGTAACAGAGTTCAGGCTCTGACATGGACTCAGAGTATCAGAGTAAAAAGTCTCCCTCTGAAGGACATTTGTGCTCAAAGCTAACTGAAGCTCATGTCATATTAATAGAATTCAAAGACTATTAAAAAAAATACAACTAAACACCTTTTAAAGGAAGAAACACAGAAAGTGACTCATCCTCTGATCTGGTGGAGAGGAAGAGTGATGGACTGAAGGGAGGAAGATGGAGTGACAGACATCTGACTCACTGTGTCTCCTGTCAGACAGCAGGAGGAGCAGAACGACGGGGGAGCTGAGGAGGAGGAGGAGGAGGAAGAGGAGGAAGAGGAGGAGGAGGAAGAGGAGGAGGAGGAGGAGGAGGAGGAGGAGGAGGAGGTAAACAACAGCCGGAGTGATGGTGTCGGCAGCTGAAGAGGAAACCGAGGAACTTAAAGGTCCACGCTGAGTGTTTACAGGTGACACTGAAGAGGTGCAACGTTTAATCAATATTAATGAGGTAATGATAGAAACTTTCTCCGTAAGTGAATAAACGAGCTGTTCTCAGAGGAGAATAAGCTCCCAGAACTCTGTCTGAAGCTAGAAATGTGGCAGGGTCCGCCACATATAAACAAAGTGTCTTCAGTTTCTTTATTCAGTCATGAACACAAAGAGAGTTTAATTATTTAGTTTGTTTCAATCAAAGCAAGGTGAAAGTTTCCTCCCCAAATCTACATAATGCTCCTTTAACATTTACCAATAATTTAATTGAGGGTTACAGGTAGATGTTTCTTCTTATTACAGATGTGGCCTCTAACTAATATTTAAGAACAAACAATCAACTTCTGAGGAATTATTATAGATTAAATTAGATTTGTTTTGTGCACAGGTACAGGCCAGTATTGGTTTATTGGAATTCTTTTGTGTATTTCTCTAGAATAAAGACAAAAAAGGCAGTTAGAGGAGCAACATACAACTTTATTAAAAATCGTAATGTAAGTCATGTAACACTCTGTTTGTTTAAATTTAAATGTTACTTTCGTCAATAGAAAAAAAAAATGAGCCCAGAATTAAGAGTTAGATTAATGTCCCTGTTTAAATTAGAAACAGGTAGGAGCGAGTGTCCAGCAGGGGGAAGTGCAGCTCTGTCATTGGCTGAACGAAGCACCAAGAAACCCACGAGTAAGAAATACAGGAAGTAACAACAGATTGAATCCTGCAGTAACGTGAGGACGCGACAGACATGGATGAACCAGAGTGTGATGATACTTTAGATGACTGGTTCATCGAGTCCCTGAAAACGTGAGAATTATTTACTCATTCTTAAAGTTCATGTTAGCTGCTAGCTAGAAGCTTCTTTCAGCCGCGAATGCTAACTAACGAGGTAGCGTTGCAAACTGAACTCCGCTTAAACTTCCGTAAATTCAACATCCACTAACTCACCCTCAGGTGTATATTCCATTCTCATAATATTCAAATATGTTTACTGCATCTGGTTCGTCCGCTTTGCAATTCGGGTTGCACGAACTTCCAGAAGTGTTGTTGGTTTACCCGCCGTGGTGTCAATGAATTACTGTCCGACTGAAACAAAGTCTGTGTGGTTTTCAGTACCTCAGTAATGGCTTGCTTTAATAAGTGAACATGTTTTACTAAATTGGTTTCATATTATAGACCTGTTGTTGATTGATAACGTGTAATTATTTACATAAACATTTGAATAGAAAATTCAACATTTTCTATTAAAATCTGCATTTTTTCAATAGGATTCATGTATAGTCGGCAGTTTTTTGTCAGTAGCATTCAGGTCATGTGACCCATTGACTCAAAATCAATGCCGAATTGTCTACCTGTACCCGTTGAATGACATACACCTCTTTGTTGTTGCATTTTAGCTGTTATCATATTTTATATTAATAGTTTAATAACAAATCAGCGTTTTTTCTAAGGGTCCTTGTATAGTCAGCAGTTTTTTTGTCCATAGCTTTCAGACACATTGACTCAATCAAATCTCTTCTTATAGGCAGGATGGAGAGATTTTACTTCGTGTTTAACAGTTTCATGACTTGTGGGAAGAAGCTGTTATGATAAGAAATATTGAATGTGACACATTTTTAAAGGAGTCTGGTGTCAAAGTAAAAGGCAGTGTGAACAGGGTCATTAACACCTGTCTGCTTTCTGTGTTCAGGTACAAAGATCTTTATGTGTACCAGCTGGAATGTCCCACCAAGGTCATCGAATGGACATCAGGCAGGAGTGAGTCAACATATTTAAATATAATCATCACTGTTACCTGTAAATGTCTTATTCCAAAGTGGTCTGATGACTGATTTACAGAAGACCCTGTATCGACTGTGTACACTGGGCTGATTTTCAGTTGGATCTCGCTCAGGAGACGTTCACAAATGAAACCTTTTCATTGTTTTGTTTTACAGCCGTGTGTGTTGCAGGTTACAGTTCATCTAAAAATGAAATCCTGGAGCTGCGTTTGCCCCCAAAACTCTTCGCCAGTGAAAATAAGGTATTAAAACACCAAAACAGTCCATTAAAAACACAAGTTCTGAATGTCACTCTGAGCCTTTGCTACAGTTGTGTGTGTGTTTGTTGTGTTCAGGGTCTCTGCGCAGAACGGGATTTCAAAGTTGTCCACGGTGGTTTCACAGACGGGCCTGTTCACTGCCTCAAACACGTCCCAGGAACCCGGTGAGTGTTTCAACTGTTCAGAGTTTCACCAGACTCCCTTCACAAATGTTGTGATTTAAAGAGTTGTTGAGTTTGGATAAGTGTCTAAATTTGTGAAACGCTGTCTTTATTTGGGTCTTCTTGTAAATTCAGCAAATGTTCTACATGAAGTTCTTCTCTGTCTTTTGTGTAAAAAAGAAAATAAAGAAAGAAATAAAAATGGCGTCTGTTTCAGTTATGGATGTGTTTATGTGCATATAGAGCAGGAAGTGAAATCTGATCATACGTGGTCAGTATACCAGGTGTGAACAGTCAAGCAGAGATTGAACTTTATTAAAATTAGAATTAACTTCCTGCTGTTGTCCTGACAGGTGTGTTGTCACCAACGATGGGCGGAGCTCCGAGCTGCAGGTGTGGGAGCTCGGAGGAGACGACAGCGGTGAGTTAAAGACGAGACCAGAGAGTCGCCTTCTGTTTTAATTCATCATCTTTTTTTTTTTTTCTTCACTCCACCAACAACAAACAAACTCCTCAGATAACTCTGGAGGTTTTCAGATCTTTTGTACGAAATCGAAAGTACAAAATCAAAGCCTTTAATTAAATTGTTTGGTGTTGTGTTTCCTCACGATGTGATTGGCTGTCTGGTGTTTCACTGTCCAATGACAGATGTGATCAGGAGAACAGGAAGTGTGGCGGGGAGGAGCGGTGCGTCAGAGGGAGGCAGCAGGATCGCAGCTCGACTCTCGTCACAGCCTCAAGTTCTTCACGGAGCTCAGAGCAACGACGTCCAGCTGACCCAGCTGACCTCAGGACAGCCGCTGTACAAACTAGGTTAGAGTCATCTCGCACACACTGATGTCACCTTGTAACACAAGCCTCTGTTCTGTAGGTTCTAACCAGGGATGTTCTGGAACCATTTATAATATGATGTTCTCTTGACAGAGACGGACTCAGCAGATCCTCTGAGTTCTCTACAGTTTGTGGCCGACTCCGTCTTCCTCGCCTGCTGCTGTAACGGGAACGTTTACATCGCCGACACTCGGACGGCTGCTGCCCCTCAGCTTTCACCTCCACCAGCGTCTTCAGGTGAATCTGTCCTCTGGTGGACGGACGCCTCCTCAGGTTCTTCCTGTTTGGACCCAACCAGCTGCAGGATCGTCAGACTCTCCTCGTCTGGACAGGCGGTGGTTTCAGACCTGAGGAACCAGAGAGAAGCTGCGAGTCAGGCTCAGCTGGACGCCCAATCACATCGCTGCAACCTGGATGATGTCAGAGTGTCGTGGGCTCCGGCGCTGGATGGCTGTATCGCAGTGTCAGGTAAGTTTACAGCACAGAGTGACATCAAGAGTGCCGTGTTAGCAACCCTGCGGAAACCCTGTAGATTTAAACCGCACACCTTGTACAACTGACTTCTGGGTTTTAGGACTACAAACTACCACTGCACTGCCCAGAGACACCGACAACTCCGGCTCACAGTCCCCTGTATAAACCTGCTGGTCAGTTATAGCTGAGAAGGACCAACTTACCAGATGTAGTAACAGATGTGTTTCCCTCTGGCAGGTTTCAGTGGAGCCGTTCAGATCTACAACACGTCAGTCTGGAGGTCGGAGCTGCAGGAGGCGCAGCCGCTGTTCCAGCACCGCGGTCACACAGTTTCATCTCAGTCTGACGACGGCGTCTTCGTCACCTCCCACGTCTGGCATCCCGAGAGGCCACGGACGCTCCTGTCCGCTGCCTCGGACGGATCCGTCCATGTGTGGGACTGGGTCGACCAATCAGCTGGCAGCTGAGGAGGAGCTGATGTTCTGCTCAGTGGAGCGAGTCAGGAACATGCAGCGAAAACATAAAAACAAAGAGTAACTGATCACTTTCTGATTGAGCAGATCGAGACATGAAGTCTGGTCTGTAGATTTCAGCAGCGCCTCCAACTTTGATCAAAGGATGACGAGAGGAAAGTGGAATATAAGTAAAAAACGTATCAGGAGCAAAATGTGGAACTTGTTTCTGTGCCCCAAAACCAATTTTATATTAAAATTACAGCAAAGCTTCATTTGCTGAAAATTAGATCAAAGAACATTTTCTTCTCGTCCTCAGTCAACTGTGGGAAACAAACTTTAGAAATTACAGATATTTGGCTGGATTCATGTCGCAGCTGTTTCTGGTGACTTTTAATTTAAATTCAAATTAGATCAGGCGGCTTCTGGTTGTTGTGTTACTGCACATAATAAAATATTTTCCTCTGAGTGCTGCAACAGTTTGAAAGGGTCAGTGAGCAAAACATGTTTTCCTTCTTAGACTAGCGTCTAACAATACTGTCGTTAGTGAGGTGAGCTGGCAGCTGTGACGCTGAATCAGCTAAAAAAAAAAACACACGAAACAGCAGGTGGTGGAGAGAAAAACTTACTGCATCTTTTAACAGCATCAGTGTGTTTACAGAGACACTACAGAACCTTTTTTAATTGGATTTAGTCACTTCAGGCTGTGTGAAATGTTTTTATTCGTCTGTATTTCTATATTTGGGAACATCAGGAGCTTCGTCAACCTGCAGCAGTGACGCGCTGCTTTGTACGGTCAATTAAAATGAAGTGGGAACAACAGTTAACTGTCTCGAGCTGTTCGGTCCGGGTTCTGAAGTATCAACATCCGACCTGAGTGATCGGATCACACGAGGACGGCTCTCAGTACAGGTGTGAACGAGACGCAGCGATCACACAGTGGATTACACACTGAGTTATATACGCTCCACTGTAATGTGAATGTTTGTGCTCTTTTAACTCGCCAACGTCAGCAGCAGATGTTTGTGAACGCATCAGAGAACAACGAGCCGAGTGACACGAGGACTCGCACAGTTTCTGCTCGTCTGTGTCGCATGTTGTCGTCCACTGAAATAAAACTATCCAAACACGATCGCCCGGCTGTCGATTTCTTTTCTCAGGGCGCGTTAACAACAACCTTCAGATAGTATTTGTCTGACTGACTTTCTCTTTTCCCAAATCTTAGAGTGACTTTTGGGTACAACAACAGTGCCAGCCTTAAAAGCTTAGCGCTGAAGTCTGAAAAGCAGAAACCCACCAGATGAAGTCGTGCATCGGTTTCCCTCTGGCAGGCGTCAGTCGAGCGGTTCTGTCTGGAGGTCGGAGCTGCAGGAGGCTCAGACGCTGTTCCAGCATCACGGTCACAGTTTCATCGCAGTCCGGCGACTTCATCACCTCCCACGTCTGTCATTCTGAGCGACAGTGGACGCTCCTGTTTTACAACTGAAATAGAGTTAATTCAGCATGACTTCAGATAGTTTCACGGCTTGCCAACACAAAGTCTCAGCTCATCTTTCAGTCGTGTGTCTACACGTGAACATATGTTTACATGTTAAGTCCACTTTAGGCACTAAACATGGCACATTTACTCACAGTGACAGTCACGTCTCTTAAAACCATATTTCCTATTTTCCTGTCACAGTTCTGCAGCCTGCTCACTATCTGGCACGTGGGAACATTTGGAGTTGAATTAAATCTTTCTGTTACCACGTTTCAATCATCGTCATCTCTTCTTTCTCTCTGGATCGACATGAAAGAGGTGAACACTGAATGAAACGACCGCGAGAGCGAACAGAACATCAGCGACAAAGATTCTTCAGAGACAAAGAAGCAGCTGACAATCGTCCGGCGGTTCAGGTTCTGACGCCTTTCACTGGAAACATTAATTACACTTTTCTCCTTGACATTTCATCTCCCACTGACCTCGAGGCTTCCGGCAATCTGCTGCCCATATTATCCTTGAGATGACATTTTTCTCTGCATTCAGCTGCACCATGCGTCAGTTCCTACAGTGTAAAGACTCTCCTCGACTTGTCTTTGTATTCTGTCCACATTGAGAAACTGAACCGAGGTCAGTGAAGCTCCTCTACAAGGAATCGGTCAGTGTTCACTGAACTGCAGCTAGCAAACAGATTTAATCATTTAAAAACGCGTCTGTTCAGTCGGGCTTTTCTGTGGTGTCTTATAACTCGATGGTTTTAATGTCTATACAGATTTGTATTTATATTTTACTGTTTTATTATTATTATTATTTAAATCAAAGTTTACATGCCATATTTTATTTTATCATCATTTTATTGATTGATTATTTATCACAGTCACATGTAAAGAACTTTGATTTTCATGCAGATTAGTCTGAAAGGTGCCGTCTATATACAGCTAATAAACACTCATTAAATTTACACCAACACAAAGTATCCTGTTATAAACAACAAATATATGCATGTCAAATATATCAAATAAAATGAAAAATTAAGGTCATTTGTAATTTAAACAAACACAAAAGTCACTGTATTACATTATTACATTGTAGCTAGTTAAAAGTCTTTTGTTGGGCCAGATGTTGAATTAAAATGAAGTCGTTCTTTTGTGTCACTGAGTTCATTATTCCTGTAACTGTTTCTCTTAATGAAGCCGACTGTGATTCTGCACTGAACGCAGCTTTCTAACGGAAAAACATCCAACATATTTCATTTATATTATTAACCATCGAGAATCTGAACATCTGAGAAAACCGAGCGAGTAAACGTTCTGAATACAAATCATGAAATTAAATAGCATAAAAGATGTGAACAGACTTAAGAAGTACATGATGGATGTAGCAGATATAATCAGCTGAAATAAGAAGAGACAGACGGCAACACAAGAGCCGTAAACCTTGAACAACAATAACCACATTAGTTTTCCTCCTCGTCTGCTTCTTCTTCTCTAACGTCCTGACATGAACACTAACGAGGGAGAGAGCAGTCGTCCTCTGAGTCCTTCACACAGCAAAGTGCAGCTGAATGTACTCAACTCACCGCAAATCTTAATCTGAACATGGTACAGAGTCAAAGATGTCTTTATCGGGGGCAGATGGATTGTCAGGGCCGATATTCAGCATTTTGACTATCATCTGTATCGGTGTGTTTTGTGTCTGATTGCCGATAAAATAAGAAAGATGTAAAAATGCAGAACGTCGGTTCTGGAGCAGCATCACTGTCTGACGTCACGAGTCGTAGCTCATCAGAACTGAATCATCTGAATTTGCAAAGTAACTAGTAACCAAAGTTATTAAATAATGTAGCGGAGTCAAAGTATAAAGGAGCAGAAACTCACAGAACTTTTGGTTGTGAATTATCGGTTGTGGGATCAACCTGAACAGAGACACACTGGTCGATGTCTCGTCTGTACGGCACTAAAGGTCGTCAGTTCCACATTTATGACATTTTATATGAAATATTAAATGTCACCTGTCCACGACTTTATAAAAATATTTAAATCTAATCAATATTGTCTGTTTTTCAACCTACAAATGAACAGATTATTAAAAAAAAAGTGTCCCTGATTTGTTCTTATGTTCTTAAACAAATTGAATAAACACGCCTTTTTGAATACAAACGCCATCAAATAATGACAAACTGCAGCTTCAGCTTGTTAGAACATTTCCCCTCTTCTGTTTCTATCACTCTGTTTCCGCTTAAAAGATATCCTTCATTAAAACACAGACTGAGTTTCACGTCGACCTCTGCACTTCATTTCTCTGAGCTGAAACTTTCCCCTGGTTTGACTCGTCCTGTCAGACCGAGTTGTTCAGTTTGTCTCCACACTTCTGCCGCCTGACACACAAACACGTCTGAATAAACCAGAGAGCAGCTGAATGAACTCACATCGAGTGTTTGCCTCCTCCGGGGAACACCTGTCTTTTATGGATATTTAATTTAACACCATGCCAGGTTTTATCCGTCTCCGAATCCCTGTCATATATTTCCTAGAGGCTCCTGTTATCATCCCTGTTTCTAAAACCACTGGAACCAAAGGCATGCTGGGAGTTTTCCCCCCGATCCATCAGCTCTCTCTTCTGATATTGATGTCTGTACCTGTCTCAATACCTGTCTCAGCCTCTAGTGTGACGAATGACAGTTAACTCCGGGCTGTGGGCTGTCAGAACAATCAATAAAGAAACCAATCGTTAGTTGCAGCCCGACCACAAACGACGGGCAGAAGACCGAGTCATTCCATGACAACTGGACCAGAATCCAGAACTTTTCCCAGCTCAAGTTAACGATTTTCTTTTAAATAATTCATGTTGAAACTTGAAATTCATGGCACCTTGCAGAAGCTCACAGCTGTACTCCAGGTAAGAAGTTTGGTCCGCGGAGCAACATGTCAGCACTTTATTGATTCTTGCATCTTTACTCTGATCGCTCGTTTTTCACTGGATGAGGTTCAAATTTGTCCTGAACATCGAAGAAGAGAAATCTGCAACTGTTTTTATTTATATAGTTGCTGCTGAATGTTTATATTATATATAAATTATAATATATATATATATAGTAACAGGATGATTTTTTTCATTTTCACATCTTCACTAGATTTCACATTCTTACAACAAAATCCTGATTCTGGGTCGTATTATTGTAGTTCTTTAACATCTAGAAGTTATTTGGTAACTAAATAAAAAACAACAACAATAAAACAGATCTTGGTGAATATAACTTCAGAGATGAAAACCACAGAGTAGATTTTTTTTATTTCCCTGCAACACTTTTATGTACAAAATTCATCTGCCTGATACCCACTGAGCCTGTTTTTCATTGTGTTCTGGCAGATTGTAAGTTACAGCTTGTAATTATTTGGTTTGTTCATAAATTAAAAGTATTTGGAGTAGAGAACAGCTGTAGGATTTCATTTCCAAGTTTCAACATTAATCCATGATGTAGTGAGGTGACATGAAATGACACACACGTCGTCTCAGACTTGTGTAAGTGTCTTTCCTGGTTTGAAATGAATTTCCATAATGTTTGAAAAGAAGGATGAACACCAGAGGTTACATCATGAAACTTCTGAAACTGTGTGAGTTTCACGAGGCTGTGGAGGCGAAACTCAGTCTGATAAAGTTAGGAGGGTTTTCAAAGCGACAGTCATTATATTGACTGACAGGCCGGCGAGCTGCGAGTCTGAACCCTCCGCTGGCCTAAAGACGCTGCAGATATTATACCTGATCCTCACTGATCTCAATGAGTCACAACTATTCTCTAAAACACACCAGCTTCTGTTTGTGAAAACCAGTTTGAATGGACACTCATCAAGACAGAGGCAGCAGACGATGACAGACAGACAATGATGCTGCCTTTTTTTTTTTTTCTTATCATCATGATATAATCCATTAATCACAGATCACTTAGGAATATAAGGAGTTTCCAGACTGATTCTTTTCTTCCAGGGAGGCACAGAGTCAGTTAATTCACATTAAAGTAAACTTACGGAGGAACATGATCGATGTGGAGTTTGTTTCCAAATCAGTTTGTCTAAATAAAATCCTATATTTACTTTCTTTTAAGTTTATTTTAACCTTCACCCAGACTCCTGCCATTAATTTAACAGGTATTTAGTCCGAATGACCATTTTCATTTTTTCTGACACAGTTATAATCCTGATAATGTGATATTTGATGGTTCTGCACCAAACAAACATATTTTCTTCCACCTGGAGAACATCTGTGGGTCAGAACGTGTCTGCAGCTCGACGGTTCTTCATTATAACGCTGTTTGTCACATATTTTTACCTTTATTAAATAATTACAGCTTCTTGTTATTTCGATACTGCACTTGGCCACATTTTAAATTATATTTAAATGAACTGTGCAGCATTAGTTAAAGTCTCTACTGGACAGAAACTTGGTTTAACCTGTACGTTAACAGGAACAGCAGCAGAGTCAACTGAGAAAGTAAAAGCAGATTTTTCAGATTGTAAATCTGAGCGTTCATGATATCAGATTATCAGCAACAAACAAACTCATGATTATTTTTTTCTTTTTTATGTGTGTTTAGTGATTTTTTTGGCAAATAAACCATCAAAATACTATAACCATAACTGTAAAATAATTCCTATCAACTATTTGATTCTAGTAAAAAGGCAACCGGATGAACTCAAACATCTAAATGATATTCACACGTGTGTAATATTAACACGATATTGATGTTTCATTTTTTATATCACGGTTATCGTGTAGATCACAATATTACATTCCACTAATCTGCATATTATTTTCTACAATTATTCATCATTCAGTCTGTTAAATATCAGAAAACAGTTCAAATTTAAATTCACCCAACATTCTTGAGTCAAACGTTTTATTTTAGCTGTGGCAGAATTAAAGTTATTAAATTAGTAATAACTGATCCACCATCAGCCTTTATGTCTTCCACTCCTGTTTGTTAATAAAATTAATGAAGTTTTGATGAGAATTTTATTGGCATCAGAGTGTTGAAAACATTCACGCAGCAGACAAAGTGATTTGTTTCAGAGCTAAAAGAAACTGTTGGAGTTTAGCCTATTTTTTAAACTGTACATCTGCAGACTGTAATCAGACTCTGTATCCCGGTTCTGACCCGGAGCACCGTCACCGAGCACTGATGTAATGTAAGATCATGATGATTACTGCAATCATCCTCTATTACCAGCTCAATAACGGCTGACGCTCGCTTTCACTACCTGTCACTCACAGAGACGCTGCCGACAGTTTGAACCTTCGAGCAGCCGAGAGAGAAAAATAATCATCACTCTCTTTTTCATTTATAGAAGATATTTGACATGTAATCACCAACTGTATGATCCGCAGCAGCAGGAGGTGTCGGACGAGAGCTGCGTTGTATTTCTATAAAGTCTCAGTCGTATAGATCAATACGGTTTTTCTTAATAATCCAGTTTGTTTAATTATAAGATTAATATTGCTCCCACTTTCAAACACTCTACAAAAAGCCACACACACTGAAAATATAAACATATTTACACTTGAAGAAGAAATCAGTATTTTTTTTCCTTGAAGGTGAAATTTGTCACAACACTGAATTATAAAAGAAACATTCATGATCCTCAGAGATGAACCTTTTTTTTCTACAGACGTAAGTACACTTGTTTGTTCATTTGTTTGGACTCACATCAGCATCATTTGTAGATTTTCTTTTCAATGAAAATAAATGTTAAAATTACAGTCACCATTACAATCACCAGTCATATCACAATATCTGTCAAAACAATCACATTTACATTTTCTGTCTCATTAATATTTACTTGTGAATGAGTAGAAGAAGTACAATCTTGATGTATTTGTACTAAATTAATCCAATTTTCTGCTACTTAACATGTCATCCACGTCATTCTAGAGGCAAATACTTTACTTTTATGCCACTTTTTTTTTTTTTTTTACATTACATGCTACATCACATGACAATGTTTTATTTAATTTATCAACAGTCATACAGGAAAACAACCAAACAAAAAAACAATACACAGATTCTGATGATGTAAAATCAGATCTAGAGTCTCCTACACTATATACAATATATACTTTACTTTAACTTAGATTAATTGTTAGATATTTTTACTTGAGTACTATTTGAAAGGGTGATTTTCACTTTGACCAAAGTAATCTTTTAACACGATATCTTTACTTTTGTTTAAGATTGAATTTTGGTTATCATCACTATTATTACTATTATTACTATTATTTTACTCGTGCTGGTATCATCTCCCAATATGTTGTCACTATCCTGCCACCATTACGGTGTAGTGTATGTGGACCAATATATCAACATCGAAATGTTATTTTCCTCCCTAAGATCAATATCAGCCTCAACCCCAAACACTGCACATGAGGTTTAAAAACAGAAAAACTCAAGTAAAGCACAAGAAACTAGGAGTAATTTACAAGTGCTCTAACTACTTGATGAACATGCATAGTTACATTCCTCCATGTTTATGAAGCATCACAATATTGATCACAGAATGGACAAACTGCTCATTAAAAACACATTAAACATTAACAGGTGTCTTACCTTGAACCAGGTGTTTGTTCCTCCCCTGAGCAGGATAAACCCTCCAGCTCACAGCGGCCATTACTCCCAATCACGCCAGGTCGATGAAGCTAAGCTAACTGTTAGCTTGTACGACAGGTAAGTTAATTGGAGCCGCTGTTAGCATAACGTTAGCATCAACGTCGGCTCCAGAATCGATCAGTTCTTCACGACTTCTTCTTAATATCTTCGCTTCTATCATCAGCGTTACTGTTCGAGGAGTCTGTGTCATCATTTACTCATTTACCTGTTTTTTTTAAACAACCTAAATGTCAAATCTGTAAATTGTTTCCTGCTTACATCAACTTGTTCAGCCCGCCAACCGCCATCTTTCTCTTCTTCTTCTTCTCCGCCATCTTTCTCTTCTTCTTCGAGTTTCATTGTCGGTGTATAAACAACATTGAAATCGCCCCTAACGGACTACAGTGTGGAGGGGAGTGAAACAACACCATATACTTAAAATATAACACACAGAACAGAACACAGTTTAATAGCTTTCATAAAATCGTCTGAAATATACATATATTCCTTACCTGTGTGCAGCAGTGCCACCCTGTGGCGGCGACGGTAACTGCAGAGAGCTGCCCAGTGCTGCGTTCACGTACAACCCAGAAATTTGACTACAAATCCATGTGACGTGTATTCACTCATATATTGTACTAGTTGAATTTGAGGTACTTTTACTTTACTTGAGTATTTACTTTTCATGCGACTTTCCACATCTTCTCCTAATAATATATTTCAGCAGGAATTTTACTTTTTTTTTTTTTTTTACTTCACTATAATAATTTGGCATCTTTAGTTACTAGTTACATTACAAAATGTTCACATGGAAAATAGTAAAAAAAAAAAAACCCTACAAATTATAATGTTTGTTATTTTAGCCACATCCTCTGTTACCTGCCGTACTGTTGGCTTATGGCATTTAGAAATATATATATATATATATATATATATATATATATATATATATATATATATATATATATATATATAGTTTTAAATGTGTATTACAGTTTTCAAGTCTTAACTTTTTTTTTGTTTTTGTTTTGTTTTTTTTACAGATAAATACACCGTATGGGATTTCCCTCTAAAAATGTAGTAGAAACAATAGTGTAACATTAAACACGGAAAACAACGTATCTCAGAATTGTAGTTGAGTAAATGTAGTCTGATTACTTGCTCACAAATTTGCAGCTCTTGGAGGATTTCCACTTGAAAAACAGCAAATTATTTAAAGGATGTGAGGGACGACTGCACATGAAGGCACCAGTGAACTTTTCTCTTTTTAATGACAATCATTCTCCAAAAGCTTCATTTTAGTTTTCTAGTTTTATGCAGTTATTCTTCTTATGTGTCTTCGATGAATAAAACCTTCCCGAGTGTTCGGAGGTGGCCACACTGTTGGAAGTCTCTTCTCGTCTTGACTCTATAGAATTCATATTTCATACCTTTCTGGTGCGTTTGGTGTTTGATGAGCCACAGAAGTCTGTTTGACACGACATTAACATTCATCATCATGCAACACAATGACTCGGCCTGTAGGATCAGTGGGATCAGCGCTTGTGATGAAGAATTCATCATTTCTTCTTTGCATTTCAAAGCAGCCGACTGGCTCCTGGTTCATATGGAGATGATTAAAATACACTGACTTCCCCTGCCTTTAAAGGAACAGTTCACTCAAAGACGAAAAGCCAGTCCTCCTCTCCTCCTGCTGATGATATAAAGTCAGGTGAAGTGTCGAAGTGCACAGTAAAACAGAGCTGCAGCATTCTGCTGAAGCAGCTGGAAAAATGTAATTATCCAGAGTCAGTGGGACATAATAATAATCTAAACTTTTCATCTCATAATTTAAATTTTTTACTTGTAATTTAGACTTATTGCGTAATTTGACTTTATCTCAAAATTTAGAGACTTATGGTAATTGGTGTTACTTTATCTCATAATAAGCTCACACATCTTTTTTAGCTCATAATTTAAACTTTTAACTCATATTTTAGACTTATTAATCATCTAGTTTCATCTTTCTGAAAATCATAAGTTTTACTTCTCAATTTTGAATTACCTTGGGATTTATTTTTTTCAGTCTATTATCCTCCCAATTTTAACTGGCCTCAATACACATGCTTTAAATACATATTATGTATGTCAATAAATGTAATCTTAGTTACATTTAGATCTCAATCTGCCTTTAAAGCTCATATTTACATGTGAATTTCACTGAACTAAAGTACAGAAAGATGCTTTTGTTTCAAATCTCAGATGTAAATTGTCAACTTGACTTTTCAAAATAAGAGTATTTCTACATCCTGCTTTGAAAGTTCCTCTTGATTTGTAAAGTAATTAGTAACTAATGCTGTCAAGTAATTAAACATACAGAGTTTCTACTCCGATGAATGAATCAACACACGACAACAGTCCGACGTTAAGCAGTACATCATTTATATATAATATAAACTTAAAGGTTTCTGAAGGAATTAGTAAAGAACAATGATATGCTGGGTTACATTCTGATTGAAGCCCTTTTTTGTTTTTAGAAGCTTTTAAAAAGGAGCAAAATGACGACAAAAAACAAGGAAAATGAAGAAAAACAACACCAAAAATGAAACCATGAAACAGCAGAGAGGGAACATTTAAAATCCAAGAGACAGGAAGTGAGCGACTAACAACGAAGCACAAACATCTCTCTGTTTCAGCCGTCTCCTCACGATTCCTCACCAGAGCTCAGCATCTGCAGCTTTCACGCTCCAATGAAGTCGAACAGATAAAGTCGAGTCCCGTCGGTCTCGCTAACCGGCAGCCGCTGAACTAAAAGTCCACTTACAGACTTTTTATCTGGAGCTTTCAGCAGGCAGACGGATCCCTCACAGGTCGAGCTGTTAACAGGAGAGATGCAGCAAAAAGCCAGTAAGTGGCTCTTGAGTTAATATATTTCCAACATGAGCAAGATGAAAACATTTGTTGTTTCAGGGTCGTCCTCGTCGTCTCGTTCATTCAGAAGACGTCAAAGTT
Source organism: Acanthopagrus latus (assembly GCF_904848185.1). Classification (NCBI taxonomy): domain Eukaryota; kingdom Metazoa; phylum Chordata; class Actinopteri; order Spariformes; family Sparidae; genus Acanthopagrus; species Acanthopagrus latus. The sequence continues at coordinate 30,253,674 of NC_051055.1, forward strand.
TGACACACAGGAGACAGTCGAAAAAAACCTGACTGATCGCCATTTAATTGAGAATCTGTCAATCGAATAATAGTTTCAGTCATTTCTGGAACAAAGGAAGTTAAATCTGTGCTGAGGATTTGCTGCTTTTCTTTGTTATTTCTGACTGTAAATAACGAGTCTTTGGGTTTTTGGCTGCTGGTCCGACAGAAGAAACAATCTGAAGACGTTTCTTTGGGAGTTGGAACATTTTATACACTAATATTTTCTGGTTTCTTTCGTCCTCTGTGACAGTAAACTAACGATCTTTGGGTTGTGGACAAAACAAGACATTTGAGGACGTCATTTTGGGCTTTAGGAAACACTGATCGACACTTTTTGGACCAAAGGGAAAAAATCCATGCTGATCAATAGATGAGCTGCAGCCCTCACACACAGTAACCAGACGGTTAACAACAACAACTGTCTGTTGTGTGTTTAGTTGTTATAGATTTCCAGAACTTTCTAGAGACGGCGATCAACAAAGGAGAGATAAATCAACTGTGATCTGGTTAACTGGGTTTAATCTGTCAACATGAGTTCACAGCCTGCTGAGCGGTTCTGGAGCAGGACAGCAAACCTCCGTCTGTCCGACACAGACGTGGTCGGCTGGGGAACATCAGCCGACATCGACCGTTCAGTTAGCGTGAAACGGTCGATGTCGGCCGATGTTGTAAGACAAGAGGAAGGTTTTCATCATTAAAATGGTGGTAATGCTGCAGATGCTGCTGAGGAGGAGGAGGAGGAGGAGCAGGAGGAGGAGCAGGAGGAGGAGGAGAGGAGGAGGAGCAGGAGGAGGAGGAGGAGGAGGAGGAGAGGAGGAGAGGAGGAGAGGAGGAGGAGGAGGAGCAGGAGGAGCAGGAGGAGGAGCAGGAGGAGCAGGAGGAAGAGGAGGAGCAGGAGGAGGAGGAGGAGCAGGAGGAGCAGGAGGAGGAGGAGGAGGAGGAGGAGGAGGAGGAGGAGGAGGAAGGCTGAGCGCGAGGAGACGGCGTCATTTCAGGACTGATCAGAACTGTACAACAAAAAAAAAACAAATAAACCCAAAACACATCTGTACAAATGTACACAAAAAAAGAGAAAAAAAAAATCAAAAACAGGATTAAAACAACATGAAGATTCATTTAAAACATCCCACAGAGTCTCGCTGTGGATCGAACAGCATGACGTCAACCTGGATCAAAGTCAATGTGCCAACTTTGTTAAGTGCAATCCACAGCAAACCTGAGGCCGGACTCTTCTGGTGCTGCTCGGCTCGGCGGCGAGCTCGTCCCGCCCGTCAGCACCTCGGCCGCAGCGAGTATAAAGGACAGCTGGTTAGTGATCAATTACATGTTCATTTCTGTTGCGGCAACACAAAACATCAACGGTAAATCAAATCCGTGTAATAAAATCAAGACGTTAAAAAGAAAACGATCCCTTTCTTCTTCCTGTTCAGCTGCTTCCAGCTGCAGATCAGAAGCAGCTAACGGACTGAGAACAGCCGAGACACTCGGACTGAAGACGAGTCACATCAAGTCGAGTCGAGCTGTTTAGATGCAGCTTCAACTTCTTTTTTTCCCATGTTAGATCTCAGGTGAAGGTCAAACAAGAAGTCTCATCTTGTCACTTTTACTGTTTTATAAGACGGTGAACGTGTGAAGAGTTTCATTCCCACATCTGTTCTGATTCTGACAGAGCACAAGAGGACGTCGTGGATCCAAAAACAGATTCATGAGCGAAGTGAAAACAGCGGCAGCATCACTCGACGAGCGGCTGCGCTCACATGTCGCTGTGCTGACGAGGACGCACGACTGGATCAGGTCGGGAAGAGTTTCAGGAATCAAGAGATCGATCAGATCTGTGCTGAATCGGTGCAGGTGGTGCTCGTCAACATGCTGCCGGTGTGCGTCGCTCTTTAAACACCGACCCAAGACATGCAGAAACAACACGACCCTGATCTCAAACACACTAATACAACCTAAAACTAACTGTGTAACTGATTACAAAATGATCACTTTGCCAATTTATCTCTCTCAAAATGCTCCACATCACCGAATCAGACTTTAACAACGTCGGCCTCTTTAAAAAGGAATGAAACTCTTCACAGACGTCACTGAGAAGAGAAACTGGAACCTGAACTCTGTCAGCACCAGCAGGTAGTTCATCATAACTCCCATCCAAGCAGCCTTTTCACTTCCTGGTTCTGTGACTGATCACATGATTTAGGTCTCTCTCGCATGCGCGCGCACACACACACACACACACACACACACAGACACACACACGATCAGGAGACTGTGCTTTTCAAAAGGAAAAGGAAGGAAGGGAGAAAGGACATGAGGAAGGAAGGAAGGAGGGACGGACGGCCATGTAAGCTTGCGTTGGCAGCGGCTGTGGACAGAATGCCGACACAGCTCCGCCGGGCGGGAGGGGCAGAGTTCACACAGGGTGCGTTTGTTTTGTGACGCGGCGTGGCCCTCTGACAGGAAGACGCTGGAAACCTGAACGCCTGGGAACGCAAATCCACCTCAACTATCAAAGCAAGTCATCACGCAGACAGTGATGCAAGGCGGGATTACAAAATAAAACACTTCCTGTTTATTGCAGTTCATTTACTGGAGGAATCAGCCGAGAGTCTCCTCACCCACACAGACCTGCACCGCTCCTCTCCACTCTGGAGCGTTTCATTATTTCTACATCAATTAAAAATGACATGAGACACTAAAATCCAAGCAAACCTCCAGCTCATCCACTACATGAACTTAATGACCCTGAACTCAACATGTATTCAGAGCTGATGTGAGTTGTGCAGCTTCTTGTGTTGCTTTGGTGCTTTTAAAAAAAGAGAGAGAGAAAGAGAAAGATTATCAGAGACGTTCTCTGTTTTATCTGTCGGGGATCCAGATCATCAGAATCATTTTCTCTCAGCCGATCGGCGCTTCAAAGAACATTTTACCACAAATCTGAGCAAAAGATAATAAAAAAATAATGAATCACCCGAAGAAAGTCTGAAACTTTACTAAATTGTTCTCTGACTGCAGGTGAAAAAGAGTTTGTGTGAGTTTTTCTCGTCACTAAAATAATAAATTACTATCAGCGACTCTATATTTGACTTTTTGTGTTTATTCTAAAAAGATTTTCATTTTTGCTGTTGACGTTTAAAACGAATCATGTTTGTTCACAATCACTCCTGGTAGAAAACGTTGGCATCATGCGTGAACTTACACACAATTCAATACTTTATTAATGTCGCTGATCTTTAAATTTGGCTGCTGTGTTTATTATTTTCCTTCTTCTTCTGGTCCGTCCCACAGCTGCACTGCAGTCGCCCACCGAACATCACATAAAAATCACTAGAACCAGATCCAGGGTCAGTGTTAAGCTCCTGACTGCGGGTCGTTAAGTTAATGAAGTGGATTAAATGCTTTTCAAAACTCAAACCTGTAAATCCAGAGTCAAGTGCGGCTCGTTAGTGTCTCCTAGGAAACAAACTTTCCAGGAAAACTCGAACTCTTCCTGTGTGTCGGCCGGTTCGTCATCTCACAACACACACACACCAACACACACACACACCAACCAGGTTTTTGGCAGCCTGGCTTCATTAAAAAAATAACCGTCTTTCTTACTGAAGGCTTAGCTGGATTTCTACAAGGCACTACGTGACTTTAAAGGCAAAAGTTCCATTTAGTTCTTTTAAATTTGCTGAGAAACGAACCTCACAAAAGGCGTGTTAGCAGACAAACACTCGCTGTGAGAGAAGCTGTAGCTGATTTGTCAGAAGCAACTATATTAGGTCGACTAGAAAAGCTCTGGGTTTAGCGTAATATCTACATTTTGTTATCTATAAAAGGGATCTTCGCTTCAGCTCGACGTGTAGCTGGAGACACAGTTACACAACAGGGACGAAAAATAAAGTTCTATTACAAAAAAAAGCCCTGTTCGTTATAATACCTGAAGCACAGAGGAGGATAAAGGTTAGAGCCCAAACATTTGCTTTTCCCTGCAGTAACTACAAGCAATCACCTTGTGTAGTTCATGGACATAAAGTTAAAAGAAGTGAGCGAAAGAAAACTCTCAGATTAAATTAGGAGAAGGACACAGGAGGGAGGAGGAGGGTCTCATTAGCACCATTGTGTTCTGTAGTGACTAATCGCAGCCTAATTAAGAGTCACGAGCGAAGGGGCGGACTGAGAGGAAGCCATGAAGCGTCTTTTCCCAGAGTTCTGCTGGTCACCACTTAATTCCACATTTCATTGTTCAATCACTGTGTTCGGGGAAAATACTGATCCCTGCTGGAATTAGAGGAAGAATAAAATATTTTGGTTTGAGACTCCCGAGTGAATTAATCCTCAGGTGGAGCATGATTCGATCGTCCGGGAGGAGAGAAAACAAGTAAAGACGTATTTCCTGCTCCACGTGTGGACGAGAGGCCGTCGGGAGGACGAGTCGCTGCTCAGTCACTGCTGTCGTCTTCGTCGTCGTCGTCCGACAGGTTGTTGCTGTTGAACTTCGAGCCCGGCCGGCTGATGGAGTCTGAGCGCGGCGCGAGGCCTCCCGACGTCAGCTGCACGAAGCAGTACTCGCACACGCGAACGGGTTTGGACGACTGGCTGGGCAGGAGGTACTTCTTCTCTGAGCACGGCCCGCAAACCACAAAGCCGCACTTCCTGCAGTGGTGGCGGCGGCTGACCGGCGTGAACTTCACTTTCTGGCAGCGCATGCACACCGTCGCCTCTGAGTCGGGCACCCAGACGGCGGCGTGCTCGCCAGTCGGCGCCTTGCCGCTCTTTTGCAGCAGGTCTCCCACACACTTCCCTATGTGGTTCATCCACTCGGACTTCTCGGTGGCGGTGGCGGCATAGACGGCGAAGGACTTGGTGGGCGTCTTGATGAGCCAGCCATTGCGTAGGTCTCCTTCGTCCGGCACAGTGTCGATGGTGACGCTCTCCAGCGGGATGATGTGCTGCTTGTTGTACTTCTTCTTCTGGATGACGATGTTGCCGTACACCAGGATGTCGTTGAAGAGGAAGAACTGACGGGCCTTCGGCTTCTTGCGGCAGAGTTTGGTGAGGACGCCCTCGCCAATCAGCACGCGGCCGGGGATTGCCAGAGGCTGACCTGCGGCACCAAAGCAGCCCTCAACCACCGCGATCCGCTTGGAGTTGGCCTCGCTGTTCGCAAGCCGGTCCACCATCTTCACCTCACCTGGAGGGAAGCAGAGAGGAAAGTTTGAGTTTCAAAACTTCAAAGGAAAAACATTTTTAGATCGGCGGATTCTGTCACGCCCCATTTTTGAAAACCAGAGCAAACGCTCTTGATTCAGGTCAACTGTTGTAAAAATAATCTCATATTTTTGTTCGACTTTGACTTGATGAGCATCGGCTGCTTTTCTTTTCCTGCCCGTCAAACATCTGTATTCTTGTATTTTACGGTGTTGTTTTCAGAATAAATCTTGCAGGCTGAGATCTTTTAATCCAACTCACATCTCATGTTCGTTTCATTTATTCACTGACGTACAACAGAGCACAGCAAGGTCAAAATACAACATGTATTACTTAAACAGAGGGAGGACATTCTTCAACAACGCAGTTCATTTATAAATAACGTTCATCTTGTCTGATTATACCAACAACATGAAATGAATTAAACACAGATGGGGTTATGTGCACTGCGTTTGCTCTGCTGTGTGTTCATACATTTTCATGAGAGGAGGATAGTAAATGCTGTAGAAGCACATTATGTTACAGGCCTTGATTAAGTGAATAAATATTTCAGTATTTTTGTACCTGTGATGTATTTTACATCGCTTCAATTTTCCATAAATCGTTCATGAATAATTAACCAGGATACTGAAGTCGTTTCTTTTATATTACCAATAATTAAGAGTAAAGTCAAACCCAACGTGCAGGTTTATTAAAGATAAATCACTTTGCTGCTCAAACATTGTGCTGCTTCCACAAATTCTACTGGTTTCTTTTGTAAACTTTCCGCCCTACATGTTGGTTACGCTGTCTGTATTTGTTCCTCTACTGAAATCACACACAGTTCCTCTTTCTTTCGCTCACTACATTTTCCCGTCCTGCTCGCCGTCACTGCTCGGCAACCGCCAAAGCTACCACAACAGTCTGAGGTCACTGATGTTTTAAACGTCCAAAAGCCGCATCACATGTCGGGTGTGTGAGCCACATGATCTGATTTTACACAACATATGAAGCACGGCTTAGACCAGAGCTGTTCAATGTGACCTCATGCAGGAATCTGCTGATCACACCGATCAGAAACCCTCCGATCGTTAATATGTGCTGCGTTTACGAAGCGGCAGCGAGCTGAAGAGGAAAATCAGCAGAAACATCGTCACAGTGTCGCTGCTCAGACAGAAACAGACGGTTTTCTTTTATTTCTTTTATTCACTTCTAGTTTATTCTAAAATAGATTAATTAATGACATAAGGATGTCGCTGCATTGACAACTTGTTTATTCCTTATGTGACAGTAAAATCTTTGAATCATTTGGATCCTGCAGCTACAATCGTTGCATCTCACACAATGCAGGCGTGAAAAACGCGAGGGATGAGCGCGAATAGTCGACTAGTAAGACAGCAGCAGAAATAACAGTCAGTTAATCAGCACTTAGTTCTACAAAAAGAAACCAATGTTTGACTGTACAGGTGTGTTTTGACCAACTGGTTGCTGTGAAACTCGCCGGTGTTCTTGTACTATAATGTTTGTATGTTAATTATCGGAGAGATGATTCAGTTTAACAGACACTTTAAAGCTAAATGACAGTAAATGAACTGAGTGTTCAAATTTAAAAAGTTTGTATCTGACGTCGACTCACCAGAGGAGACACGGTGAACTTTATAGAGCTCCTTCTAGCTGCTCTATATTGATGAATACGTTAGCAACAAAGGCTAAATGTTACATAACCAGCCGCCACTCGTCTGCATGTTTTGCAGGACGGCAGGACGGCAGGACGCAGCCTGATGTGCAGCCTGATGTGCAGCCTGATGTGCAGCCTGATGTGCAGCCTGATGTGCAGCCTGATGTGCAGCACATCACTGCCATTAAAAACACGCCCGGGTTATTGAATAATGTGATTATGTGGTGCTTCTAATGCGCGGTGCACTTTTACGCCTGTGCTATCTTTTCATCAGTTTGTAAAGAGGAAATGTTGCACTCACTCTGTGTGTGTGTGTGTGTGTGTGTGTGTGTGTGTGTGTTTCAGTTTGAATTACTCCACATCTGAAGCCTTCCAGAGAGAAACTCAACGACGAGGCTGAGAAGCAAACAGCAGCAGGTTTCTCTGCTCATCCCCCCTCCAGCTTCTCCTGCAGCGCGACAGAGGAGGTCAAAGGTCGCTCATGACAGAGATGGAAGGATGCTGCCGCTCTCTGGCGAAGCCCGAGGGCCGAGAGCAGAAGCTGTGACCTCAGAACGACGCTCACATGCAGGATGATGTACACAGTTTAGTAGAGCGCAAACACAAACCCAGCAGACAGACGCGCAGCTGAAGGTTAATCCGTTCATTCTCAACTTCTGTTCACGGAGACGCGACTGCTCTTTCTGCACTCTTCTCTTCCTGTTGCTCTGCAGTTTATCTGGGGATCTACGGTCGTCCTGATAGATCTCTGAGCTGAGCTGCTGAGAGGAGGTTTGTGTAACCGCAGATTCACCACGTCGAGCTGCTCTGGAACGTGAAATCTTTTAATCATCCGCTCAGATACACGACCACAAACGAGAGCCTGAAATACTACAAAACAACTCCTCCAAGGTTTCATGCCTGTAAAGTCGCCTTGAACAAAACAAACGGATTAAAGCCGTAGTGTGCAATGATGCTTATTTTCAGCAATTTGATATAAAGAGCTGGGGCTGCATGACATTGGATTTTTTCCACCACTGCTGACACGACACACATCCTGAGTTTTTTCTAGCAAATTGCAGAGAAACGTTCAGTCTCTCCAGTAAAGCAAATAATATATTAATACGACGACTTTTCTCATGATGGCCACGAGCAGATGCAGACATTCACCAAGCAGATTTCCACCCATGTTCACAAATCACAAGATTAATTAAGAGTTTGGGGATTTGGCCAAAATATAGATTTGTTGAATACTTTTATTTCTGAATAAAAACCTTCATATCTATTTATAAAAAGAACCAATTAGCACATGTTTGCATGCCAAAACACAAAACTAGTACAACATGAAAAATGCCCATAAAAAGATGATGTAACCAGATCGCTCTCCAACTCGCTTCTATACCTCGTTTTAAACAGTCGCGTTATTTAAACAGTCGCGTTATTTAAACAGTCGCGTTATTTAAACAGCGTTGATTCAATCGATTCAATCACCATTAACTTATTGTCTCACTGGCACAAGAACAGAAGCTGCACAGCTGCACTGGACTGAATCTGATATGTGGTTTCTTAACTTCTGGACCTCATCAGACGACCCTAAACCACAAGTCCAGCAAACAAGCTGAAGAGTTCATGAAGTGACTCGTGTTTGTTGTTATGAAGTAGGTGGACTGAGCTTGTACAAACTCCAGAACTTAACTAACTGTTAACTAACACACAGAAAAAACAAAGTGTAGGTGTGATTGCGCCCTTGTTTTTCTTGCCCTTTTCAAAAAACCCACAGACCTAGAAACAATGCTAATGAGCCGACACAAGCCAGCGCAGCGCCGGGCCGGGCTCCCCAGTGATCTGCACACTAATCACCCCGGGAGAGGACAGAGGGGCTGCTGACATGTCCGCCCTGTTAGCGGGGGCTCGCTGCCCACTGCAGAAGCAGCCGGCCAACCAGCTCCCATCGGCACACAGATGAGGACTCAAAGAGCAAAGGCCCCGGAGAGCGAGAGCGGCATAAATACAGGCTGAAGGCTCCAAACCCAGTAATCAAAGCGAGAGGGAAGAGGGAAGAAACAGGCTGAAAATACAGAGAGAATATGACGGGAGAAAGAATGGGCTTAATTTGCTCTGCTGTGACAAACGCTTCAAAGACAGACGAGAGGGAAAAAAAGCAATCAGACGCTGCTGTATACCAGTCTGAAAACATATTTAATGAATAGATATTATAATAAAACTGCCAACAGTCCAAAACGCAAAAATATTCCACCTAAAATGGAAGAAAACAGAGACGAGCAGCTTGAAAAATGGTAAACCGTTGATCTACATTATAATCAGTGTCAGTAACTCATGATGATGTTATAAAACATCAGCTGTGTTCTGACTTTCTGCAGTAACGCCGTCCACACGGGTGGCACCTCGGTATCTTGTAACATCTCTGACTGGTTTGTGGTCTGTGAGCGAGCTCCTCTCAACTTAAACATCATCATATCTCTTTTCTGCAGAGCGTGACGGTCGACTGAATCAAGGGGAAGGAAGAAATCCTGCAAAGACAAAAGACAGAAAAGCCCGCTGACACGAGGCTGTGAGAGAAGACCAATTTACACCAGCCTCGCTAACGGCGTCTGCCGAGGAGAAGTCCAGAGTTTGTCGGTTCAGTAACAGATTTACAACATTATAATTCAGCTTCAGGATTCAGAGCAGCTCCTCGAAAATGAAGTGGTCGTCTCGAGACACGAGGACAATCAAATCTGATCTCTGTTGGATTTAAAATGCAAAACAGTGTTACAGTATTCACTTGGTAGCAACACGTGATGTGACACCAGAGGAGACGAGAAGCACGTTGATTCTTACACTGTGTTTCAATCATTTTCTCCGTCACATGGTTTAATGACTGTGTCGTCCCTTCAGCTTAGACTGTAGAGATTAGAGGGATATGAAGCATTTTAAGATAATCCAGAAATCACTACTCACTGTTAACCAAACGCAGCATAATTCAAATAACTAAAGAAGTCTTAAGAAATGTTTTGTATGTTTATTGGTGATGCACATGCTAACTAAACGTCTCACACAAGCTGGTGGTGGAGATAAACTTCACAGCCAGGAGTAATTAATAATTAGTATAAGTTGGCAGTTGTTGTCAGTTTCCCACCTGTGGGACCTGTGAGGCCTGTCAGCCAGCTGGAGATCTGGACCGGACTCTTCATGTCTGTGGATCTAACCTCCACCGGCTGCTGTGTCATCGGAGACAATAAACACATCAATCATCCAGCTGTGGCCTCGTGCTCAGACAGATGTGGTCTAAACCGAGCCGGGTCGGGTCAAAAAACTTCATGCGTCACACGCCAAATTAGTCCTAAAACAAAAGGACGTGACGTGCGCCTGAACATCTGATGCAGAGCTGCAGTTACTGCAAGAAAAAATAACTTTGGATTCTTTGTTCTTGACTTCACTGTAGATCTGTTATTTCCTAATAATTCCTGGAAGATTGATGTAATTCTGTGTTAATTATAGAAAAACAGAGACACTAAACTAGAATCCTAGTCTAAAAAACTTAAGTTGTGTTGAGCAGCTGCGCGTGTAGCCTGTCAAATACACTCAAGTTTATGGTTTAATTTCTTCATTTTGTTTAATCTTTATTCAACTGTAAAGTCACAAAGATGATGCTGAGACAACAAGACGACAGAGTAGATGAATTTAGTCAAACTACCGCATCAACTGAGGATGTTTTCCATTTTACTCTTGTGTAAAATTTTGCAGGAAATTATAAAGAAGTAGCGCATCGATTAAATAAAGCCGCAAACAAAACACTTTTTTAGATGAATTATTCAGTCATCAGGTTATTGGTCCAATCAATAAAATGTCAGGAAATGGTGGAAAATGAAATTCTGAATATTTGAAAATTAAAAAGAACTTGTTTCTAAACCTTTTCAATAAAAATCAAAAACACTTCTGTTGATCCGGTTCTTCCCACTGGTATCTAAAGTGCGATTTGAATATCTTTATTTTTGAAGGTATTGTATTAAAGATAGGAATTCCAATATCTCGATAACACCAACCCAGCGTGTAGGATTACATTTCAGATGTCTTTAGTCTGATCAATTAAAATGTTAAAGAAAAACAAAGCAAGAGAGGTGATCCGGCTCAGATCTGAGAAGTCCGACAGTTTCATGGATTAACATTTTTACGCTGCAGGTATTAAATACAACCCTGACTTCATCATGCATACAAACCAAGACTGTGCTGCATAAAAGATGAAAATCAGAGAATGAAAGTGTATTTCCTACATGGGTGGATGATGGACTGGGGTTTGTTGTGCTGAATGCCAATGCGGTCCCGTCTGTGCTACCTTAGGTTACAGGCACAGCGGAGGCTTTAGATAAGCTCAATGATTAATTCATTAGGAGTGCCGTCCTCTCTCTCAGCTTACAAGGTCCGGTCCTTTACTGCCAGGACCGAACCAGAATAAACCCTCTCCGAGAATAAGATAAAACACAGTGGAAACACGGCACTTTGTTCTCCACCTCTGACAGGTGGGACAACGATTATACACAACAGGTGTTCACAGGTGGCCATTTTCCTTTAGCAGCGGGGCAGAGCGACCTTTGTGACTCTGTTCCTTCAAGAGTCTGCAGAGTTCAGAACAACAATTTCTCCCATGACATGTTTTGTTTTTTTTTGTTTTTTTTCCAAGTTGCCATGAAAAGATGCTGAAAAATCTGAGAATGAATCTTGCAGACACCCTGAAATTATGCAGCTAATGACCTCAGTAAGCCAGATGGCAAAGTACATCATCTTGGCATCAGAAAAGGGAAAATGCCACAGACCCATTTAGCCAAGAAGAAACCCTGACAAGTTAATAACAAGAGAGGCAGTTCAACCAGCCAACCAGCCAGGAAAGTGTGTCTGGGTTAAAAGAAATCACGTCTAAAAGAAGATCTGTGAACCAGCTACTTTTCTTCCAAACATGAAGAGGACGCTGGGTTTTCTACTCTGCAACACGACCTGCACATAAACCTCGAGCTGTACCACGACGGGAAGCCTCGGGGGGAAAGGAAGCGATGAGTCAGACGCTAAAGGGAGAGAGTGACGATGACAAAGACGGGGAGCGAAGAGAGAAATAAAGAGAGTTTCTGTGGGCTGTAAACAGCAGCAGTGAAAAAAAAACAAAAAGAAAAACAAGGACACCCATTTATCCCCGGGGGGGAATGTGAGTGCAGACGCTGGATGAGGCTTTGTCATTGTGTTGCCTCTTCTGTTGGTATGTTTCTGTTTTCAAGCACTCGTTTTACCAGATCACATCATGAAGGAAGCGGGCGACAGAGTCCAGAAAATGCAGCACAACCTGTTCTTCAGTAGGGATCAATATAACACTCCTGAAGCATCAAGGTAAAAGCAAACATACAGATTGATGCAGTCAGTGTTGAATCACTGACAACGGGTATGTTTGTTAGCAAATCCATCTGGAACAGAGCTGCTACAAACTGTTTGGAAAAGAGCAAGTGCCATCAAAAAGGCTGTTGGACGAACCATCTGTCTGTAAACGTCTACAACAGACTAACGTCAACCAATCAGATCAACAGTTAAATGAAGAAATCTTATCTGTCTATTCTAACCTCTTCAGTGGCCGCCAGCAGTCGCTTCTCACCGTCGTCACGTCTAAACCATCTCACAGGACGCTGATTGGTCTGTTTTTAAAATCGGCCACAGGTGTGAAGCTTTATGCTGAGACGGATCTGTGAGAATACATACCGTAACTCTAACCTGCAAAAATACATCAGGATGAGGTCAAACTGTTGCTTAAACACTCAGCCGTCTTCATAAAGAAGAGTTTAAAATGTAAATGACAGCTGTCAGGACATCAGACATAACCCTAACCCAACACCAGTGATCTGTTAATCTTTACAAATCCAGATGTGATGGACCAACAATGGCAGATCCATCAGTGCTGAAAATAATAATGACACCCGTAACTATGATGCTGTTTGTCAAAACGAACAAAAAACTGGCACAACTTGTGATTTCCATAATATTCGGATAAAGATCCAACTCAGCTGTTTTAGAGGTCAACGTGGAAACCTGCAGAAGTACATGGACACTCAGAGAAACTCAGAGAAAGTTTCATCTGAGTGGAAAATGTTGAAAAAAACATCCGGACGTGAGACTCTGTATCCTCAGCTTAGACTCTGTTCGACTCTCAGTCCTTCTGTAGCTTCTACATGAATCTCTGAGGTCACATTCAGGAGCAAAACTAAACTCCAGCTGTATTGAAGCTATTCAAATTACTGCTCATACAAACTGAACCGTTCTGTCGACGCTGCCTCACACTGAAAGCTTTCCAGGCTTTTTGTGTGAAAACGTAATAGGAAGAACAACGAGACTGTCACAGCGTCAGCAGTGCTGTTCGTCAGATGTTCTACTGAAGCTGAAAACTGTTGTTTGCTGTAAAAAAGTGAATAAAGGAGCATTATTCCTCTGACTGTGAGGGGAATCATTTTATTTTTGTGATTCACGATGAAGCACGTGGTCAAGTATTTCCAGATATTCAGTTTCAGTTGCACAGAAATTAAACAGCACGGTTGTTGGTAACACGGCCCGCCTCCTTTTATCAGCCCTCATCCGCTTGTGGCTGACCTGAATATGCCACCATGCTGCCGCGATGTGCCAACAACATCCCGTCAGTCGACACACAGGATTACACAACCACGGTGTGAGTATGAACACAGATACAAGGATTGGAGGTTAATCTGATGTGACAGGCGAGAGCAAACTGAACCGATGTTCTCACCTGTTAACTAACCCGCAACAGGATTTTAAAAGCAGAAGACTTTAATTTTACACAACGCAGGACGCCAGAAACCAAACACACAAAATCTGCAGATTAAAAACTAAACTAAAAGTTCCTTTAACTTGTCATTTCTTCACTGTCAATGCATTAAACATGCAGCCACCAAGAATGGAAAAATGACTGGAGCTACTTTTAGGATCAGGAGCACCATATTTAGGATTGATTACAGGAAATGCTGCCTAACATCTGCTGAGTCAGCGCACTTTGGCCTCTAAGTACAGATAACAACCGTTCTTATCATCCATCCAGTTTCACATTGGCTTACATTACTTTAAAAATGGTGATTAGCCCTTCCTCCTGCAGGTCAGCATACAGTAACTCATTTTGCAGCATCTGGCTGGAGGCTAGTGGTAATTTCCCAGTCTTAATGGGATGATGACACATAGCTTCACTGCTTGAATCTTTAATTAAACAACGTGTAATATGACTACTATGTGTGTCACAACTATAACCTGCAGGAGAGGTTCAATTAGAGGATCTCAAGCTTCAAACTGGTCTGGAAACTTCTAGACAAGAGAGATCAGGCAGACGTGCAGAAACAACCCTGACAGCGACGTACTTTTAATGTGTCTGATTAACTGAGAATGGAAGAACGAGATGAAGTTACATTGACCATCAACATCAGAACAACCTGAAGCTGAAACATCCGTGTTCTACCTGTGAATTCATTTTTCAAGGTCACAGCGGCTGAAGTCCAAATATTCTCTCCTCCAGTAGAAGTTCAGACACTTGAGAGAAACAGTTTCCCTCCTGGGACATTTGTGGTCAAAGCTAACTGAAGCTCACATCGTATTTAGAGCTGTTGGCAACTTATATGAGGAAAAAAATACCACAGTTGTATGTAGCTGTCTGTCCTCCTGTCTGTCCTCCTGTCTGTCCTCCTGTCTGTCCTCCTGTCTGTCCTATCAAGTCTTCGTCACATTTCTGCCTGAAAAACAGCGTCTGTCACCGGCAAAAAACTTTAACCCACCGAGTGTTTGTGATGAAAATAAATCTCTGTGGCGGTCAGCCCTCCAGACCGAGACTTCAGTGAACTTTCCCCCAGAAAACAGCCTCCGTCCCCGCGAGGGAGTCAGACAGCGTCCAGTTTACTGATGGCGATTATGTAATTATGTCATTTAGAGTGAAAACGTAACTTTCCAGGATCTCAATCACTACACATTATAACAGCCGAGGCGTAGATGCAAATTATTAGTTCCATTAATATAATTCAAAGACTATTATGACAACTGAGCATCTTTATTGAAAAATAATTTTAACAACCAAACGAGTCTTAATCTACCTGCACGGGTCACTCAAATAGAGGCAATGTGTGGGAAACACTGTCATGTCTGATAACACCAGCAACAACAATGATCTCCTGTTCTCATACTTTCTCAGACCGAACAGTGACAAAATGTTTTCTCAGCTCATCACCACCACCTCCAATCACATAATAAACACTCTGTTCTTAAGAGCTCAAAGGGAAAAAGAAAAATCAAAAGGCACTTTAACTGATTTAAAACCACAGTGGTCTTGAACCAGGGTTATAATCAGAGTAATGACAGAGCAGACGTTGTGATAAATGACGGTTCAGCTTCTCTGAGACATCAATTTCTGCCAAAAAGTCCACGTTCTCTCTTATTGTGAAATGTCAAGCCTGTAAAAAGCAGAATAATCATTATTACTCAGGTTACAATATCTTACTAGTCAAACTAAGACGACAATAAACTTTTCACAACAAACAAATGCTCCAGGAAAACTTCATACAAATATTCAAGATAAGAATACAATCAAAATGTCTCAGAGGTTAAAAGCAAAAAGTCACAAAGCTTTTAAAGTTTTTAGTTTCATGTCTGGAAGCTTTAAAAACAGCAAAATTACCTAAACAGTCATTTCCAGCCGTTTCTTCCTCCCGACCTCAACTGATGAGCTTCATGATTAAAAAACGCCTCCCCGACCGAATCGCTTTGCCTTTTAAGGCCACACGTGCTGACGTCAGCAGAAATATGACTTGCAGCAGGAGCCGGAAACTCTGGAAACTTCCAGAGTGGAAGTTAAATTCAAAAGTGACTCATTCCAACATCAGGCTATTACCAAAGATCAAAAATCAAAAGTACAGCGTCATGGTTTTTCTTCTCATTTACATCCACACTTTTATCTGCATCAAAGACACTTTTGTAGGTAAAACTCGAAGGATCGGCAGTTATTGAGTCACAACTCAAAGCAACATTTTACTGGTGGTGTAAATTTTACTTCCTCTAACCTGCAGACATTCGGCTCCACTCACAATCTCTGATCGTTTCCTTAAGAATAATCGATTATTCTGAACAAGATGGGAAATAACAACTGAAAACTGGACAAATAATCAAAACAAGATACACTAAACGTACCATCTCTGTGAAGCTCCTTGGTTACCGTTGCTGTTGCTGTTTCAGTGTTTCACCTAGTCGCTGTTCTTGGGAATCTTCTGCGCGTCTGGACTTGTGAACTTGACTAATCAGTTAGCTGGATCACCTGGCTTATACACCTTCATCTGTCTGAACCTGCACCAGTGACGCTTAAACCCTCCTGGCTGCTCACACTGAAGACAGAAGAGACCTCGGGACTGAGAGTTTCCCAGCCTCAAACTTTCCCTCAGCACAGCAACACACTGACACTACTGCTAGATAACTGCATTATTTTATCTTTTCCACACACACCCACGGCTGTCAGGCAGAGGACGAAAGTTTTTACAACGATAAAGAGTATTTATTTTGGCACCACGCTGAACTGAGAGAGCTGCAGCTGAACTGTCCTGATCCTGCTTTCACAACAGCTTTTCTTTTCCACTTTTTGGGGCGAAAGACATGAAAATGTGGTTAAAATCAGACTTGTTAGACTGAAGAATTTTCTTTTTGAGATTTTTAAAAAAGGAAAGCCTCAAGTCGCCCTGTGGCGTCTGGAAGTGCAGCAGCAGTAGGCTGGCTGTGTCATCTTTACAATTTAACATCTGATTGTTTACTTTACTGATCAATACACAATAAGAGCTTCAACCAAAGTTCCAGGTGAAACACTGAAACACAATAATCGACTGCAGTCTGCAAAACACACAGTGGCATCACAGAATGCGCTGCTGGCACAACCTGAACCAGCCGGTGGATTCCTTATTATCCACGGCACAAATATGAAAACACGACTGATAAATCGGTTTGCTTATATTATTGGAGAGTAACTGGCCTGAGGAAAGATGTTGTCTTTTTTTTGAAGAACATGGTGCAGGAAAAGACGCTTTGAGTCTGAGAGGAGGCTGGTCGGCTCAGCGGGCACTAAATAATAAAACCTTGAGGCGGTGTAACCTCTCAGAGTGCAGCGCTTTCCTGCTCTGAGGTTTAAACTCACACTAACAACCTGAAGTGGCAGAGCGTGCAGCTTCGGCGCTGAGTGTTGGTGTGAAGGACTGACAGGATGGAGTTTTCTGAGGAATGTGCTCTGAACAGGCCTCCATCTGTTTCCCTCGTTCTGCTGCAGCACATCGACCTTTGAGCCTTTCCAGTGCAAATAAAGCCAACAGGTAGCAGAAGGCTGTGACCTGCAGCTCTGGCGCCAGTTTGACATTTTTCCATCACTTTATGGTCACTTCATGCTGGTTCTGCACGCACCATGAAAACCAATATTCTTAAATCTCTTCAGGTAATTTCCCTCAAGCTTCAGTCCAAAGAGCACCTGGAGGCTACAGGTTCAGTCCTCAAGATGTCACCGTCAGAATATAAACCGTTCTATTTGTTTTGTATTAATGACTGCGTATGATAACAGCATAAAGACTTGTGGGAAACACTGATCGATATAACTAACTGATTATACAAACAAGAGTCAACGGATTAACCTGTTGAAAGAAAGCTTAGCGAGGAGGCTAATGCTCAATTTGTATGTCAGACGTCGTTTGAGAGATTCTCCTGATTCTATTCATGTCAACACTATTTCAAGATAAAACCACATCAGCAAGGTACAGTCAATTAAAAAAACATGCCAGTAAACTAACATGCAGTTTTGCCAACTCACTAATGAAGTATCTGAGTTTTTCAGTAGTGCATCTAACTCCAAATCTAAAACTGTCTTCACTTATTCCCCGATTATCCAATAGATTTATGTCAATAACTGATTATGTGACTTTTAGTGTTTCTGTCTGTTAAACATAATGCTGTCATCTCACAGCAGACGCCATGTTCCCTCCACACCAAGATCCTGTGACAGCAGCCGTTTGATTGACAGCTTCTAGGCCCACCCTAGAGTCTATAACAGCCAATGAGTGACTGTGAAGACAATCTCATCATTCTTCCGTCTCCTGAGCCAATCACATGCCAGCCTCTGGGTGTTTAATGCTTCATGTTGCCAATGAGATTTTAAACCCAGTATCACTTATTTTAAACTTGTATATTATGCAATTGTATGTACATTTTACATTTTGCTCTTTGAACAGGCTGTGTTTTCCAGCTAATAGAAGCTTTTAAACTTCCATAGTTCCATGCAAGACACACTGACAGCTTGGGGATATAAAAAAAGAAATGAAAAAAGCCTCTAACCTTTCAAAAGAGCCAAAAACCAGCAGTTCAGTGCTTTAGGATGAGTTTACAGGACAGGTTAATCAACAGCCAGTAAAGATCAGCCACAGCAGCATCACACACCTGCTATGAGCAGATCCTCCAACGACATTTCACACCTTTTACAAATGTGTGTGCCCACTTCCTGGCAAGAAACTGATGAGGTGCTTGACTTCCACCTTCCCACAATTAGCTTCTCTCAATCTTTAAACATGAAGCCACTCGACGTGTCGTGAAGAAGAACCGACGCTGAATACAGATAAGTCCATCATCAGGAAAAAGGCATAATTCAATCTAAAAATACAGCACCTAAAAAATGTTTTCTCCACTCATGACAACTTATTTTTTTTCATTTAATTTAATGTGACTAGTAACTTAAAACGTTATCATTTGTTATTGCCGCTCTTATTTGGGTGTGAAGAATAAACGAATGAAGAATAATAATAAAAAATATAAGAACATTTTCACAAGACGATTATTAAAATAATAAAAAGGTTAATCTAATATCCTGAACTCTGTTGTTGGGGATGTTCGAACCTTATCAGCTGATACCTGCTTACAAATACGAGTAGTACTGAATTTAGAGAGTCATCGTTTGTGATGGAAGTGCTGATTACATCAGTTCTAGACAGGTGCACTCATGTGTGAGATACGTTTCCCGTCACTATGTTTCCAGTTCTACAGACACATCACACGTTATCTCATTTCCCTCAACTGCCTCTTTGATGTTTGACTCGTCTTAATCCCCGAGAGTGAAGTCGTTGTCTAATAAATTTAACATTTATGACTTTGAACCATCTGTAATGCCACAGAGATCAGAAGGCAACAGGAAATACACAGCATGACTGAATGGTTTTTATTCTGAAGTAACATCAGTGAAGTCTGATGTGTCTCGACGTTGCTTCACAATATTAGAATCAGTTTTGACTATTACCAGTATTACAGTGTATGCAGATGATACAACACTGTGTATACAATGGTCAATCTTATGCCGTGTGATTTACAGAATAAATTAAAGCATTTATCTTATCACACTTCGATTACTGTTAATAATAATGACATCCAATAAAATCTAAAAGGTTAAAGGTAGTTTTAAAGAACATGTTGTGTAACTTTTACTTTGTTTTTTACGTTACATTATTGAGCAACTGTGGCAGGAAATTCTTTCAAAATGGCTGCAACTTAGATTAAGTGTTGATAATTGATAAGCTGTTTGGTCTATATAGGGTCAGAAAATATTGATCAGTGTTTCCCAGAGCCCAAGATGACGTCCTTTAATATCTTGTTTTTGTCGACAACCCAGAGATATTCAGTTCACTGCCATCGAGGAGGAAAGACACCATAAAATATTGAAATGAAACAAGCTGAGAGCTGCTGGGAATTTTAAATATTGTGCTCTTAAAAAGTTACACAAACTGGTAAATCGATCATCATGTTGCAGCTCTACAAATTAACGAGGTTCTCGGACAGAAGAAAGTTGTTAAACATGCATTAAAAACATGTTACGTTGGATTTATTTTACAGAAACATGCTCCTCGTTTTCTTTGGTAATCATCCGATACTGATGGACAGATTTATCCATCCTGATGTATTTGTGATCAGAGTACATGTGCTGCTTTATTGATTGCTTTAGATCTCTGTCCTGATTCGTCTCAGTGTTTGTTGTTGAGTTCTATGATGTCAGCTTGTTGTTTTCCTTGAATCCCCAGAAAGACTGTTGTTGATTAAGTGGAACAAGCTGTGGTTTTACTCGGCAGCGTCGAGGTGTTCGGTCTTTTAAAAGCAGTCGATATGCTCCAAACCAAACTGCTGGCTGGAGGGTAAAACAATTTCAAACCTCGTCCCCGGCAGAGATGACACAAACTCCAGTGACTGAAGTGTGAAATGCTCTGCTGAGGCCACATGTTAAATAGAGAAGTGAGACATGAGTGAGTTGTGTAATGGTTGAATGTGGCCAGATATGAAAATGAGAAGTGTAGATGTTGAAAGTATACTGACTGTACACACTACTCTCCTTTCAAGGCCCTGCACTGTTACTGTAAGGCTTATCAGTCCAGTATACATCCTCAGGTTCAAGTAGAATTTTAATTGTCTCATTATCTAAATGATCGTCAGAGCATTTAGCTGTATGATGGTGACCACTGAGATGTGGAAGTGAAAGTCTCAGTGCGCTCGGTCGACGGCTTTGGCCTCACGTGTCACTGAGCAGTTTTAATAGTGATGAATGAGGCGACGCCTTCAACTCTGTGTCCGGGGTTTAATGCAGTGTCCTTGGTTAGCTAGCTAGCTAGCTAGCTAGCAAGTGTTCAAAGCATGTAGTAAGCAAAGTGAAAGATGAATTTAACTTTGCATTCATAATTTCTGTGCATGTCGCGTTGATACTGTTGTCATGATTTTGTCCACGATGTTCATCCAATAAAAAGCTTTTACTTCAACCAGAGAGAAACACTCAGATTAAGCGTGAACATGGTTATTTTGAACCGACGTCATCCCAGTTAACAGATAATTAAAAGGTTTACACCACCTCTCTATCTGAATATCCATTTAAACCAGGCCAGACTGGATAAATCTCTTCAGACTGACAGATTTATATTGTGATCGGAGCGATTATTCTGATTACTGGTGGAAACAATGGGTGTGTTTAACAACAGAGCGGTCGACATGCTCTGAAGGATTAACTGTTGCAAATCAGAAGAAAACACAGATAACAGTGTGTTTACAGAGTCAACGTCATACCAAACAATCATTATCAGATAAAAACAGCTTGTCCTCAGAAGCCTCACGACATTCTACTTTATCAATACAGATCGATTTCTAGATTAACAGATCAATCTAAACGATGTCTCTACTGACACTGACTGTTTGTCAGTGCAAAACCCAGATAGTCTTTTTATTATGATGTAAAACAAAGATAAGCAGGAAATCTCTGTGATTCATTTTTTTCTGCAGATTTAACCTGGGCTGCAGCTATCGAATATTTTTAGAATTGAGTTCTACCGATTATCCCATCGACCAATCGTGTGTGTGTGTGTGTGTGTGTGTGTGTGTGTGTGTGTGTGTGTGTGTGTGTGTGTGTGTGTGTGTGTGTGTGTGTGTGTAAAGGAGTTATCTGGTGTAGTCTATTACTCTCTTGCAGTTTAACACAAATGAGTTTCCACATCTTAACATGACGTCTAGTCATACTGACATCAGGCTACAGCCTCTACAAACACCAAACGTTCTGACTAGCGATGGTAGGCTACGTTAAATTAGCTAGCATGAATGTTTACGTTAGCTTGTGTCGGCGACGCCTGGTGAGCTGGTGTTAACAACTGGATGCTTTCCGTTCAGATGCTGAATCATTGTTGACGTGCTGTTGTGATACGCCAGTTCTGCTTTGCAGTGGACACATTACACTTTGTTATCTTCTTTCTTAAGTGTGAAATGATCCCACACTTTGGACATTCTCTGTCTTTTACGGACGCTTTCTTGGCTGTCTGCTATAACACTCCATGTGGAATAATGATCCCTGAGCTAAACAGGCCACATAACGCAGGTGACAGGAATTAAACAAAGTCTCAAGGCAGAGATTTTGCTTCAACCATTTTTATACCAGCTCTAGATTTAACCATTAGTCAACTGATCATCTTTACAATATCCTCACTGTAATCTCATTTTTAATCAAAGATCATTTAGCACCTGTGTGTGTAATTATATCTTTTGAATAAATTAAAATTAGGAAGATGTAAAGAGATAGGCTTCCAGATTAACAACAGTGCCAGTCGTCATCCCCACTAGCGTGCACGCTCTAGTGCATCAAATCAAGCGCTCCCTGCTCCAGGTAATCTGCTTGTTTACCTGTGAACTCACTGACATGACACAGAGGAAGTAGCCTCCGATTCTCATGCCTCTAATCTGCATCCATTTATAAACAGAGACATATTGGATTATGTTCTGGGTGTTGGATTACACAGGAAATGCGGCCAGTCATCCAGTGTTTACAGAGCGAAAGGGCGGGAGGTGGGGGGGTGATTACCTGTCAGGTAGGTACGATCCCTCAGCCTCGCCCTCCTCAGTTCTGGCAGAACTAGTTCAACCATGCTGAGACACGAAGAGGAAGAAGAAGAAAACCTCTGCTGACTGACTCTGTGGGAGGAAAACCTGCCGTCTCATCCAACAACTTAAAACGCTGATCAGTCAGTCAATACATTCACCAGCTGCTGTCAGAGGACCGACAGGCAGAGTGACAGTTTCCCTTCCTGGTATTCAACGACCGGAGGTTCCCTGGTAGGGTGGGAATGTCCCGGCCAGAAACAACCCCAATGATCTTCAGTGTCGGGCTGGGCGTCATGGCCTTGGCGGCAAAATCAAATATCACAATATTTTTGACCGAATACCTCGATACTGATTTTGTGACAATGATGTAGGGCTGACTGTTTGTTGACGTGGATATTAGAGCTCGAACTATTCTCAATTTCTGGGAGGAAAGATACTGATATCAAGGTTTCAAAAAAGGAAGGAGGGGTCATTAGATCACAGAATCTTGTTTTGGTGCCGGACTGTGGTGTCAGCTGTATTCAAGTCTACAGCAGCCGCATGGAGAAATGCATTAAGACCCAAAATATCTACATCAAATGACTTCTAATGAAGAAATTAGTCTGGAAAAGGAGAGAAAAAAACACTCCTGAGAGAAGTTTAATGACAGTCTGGCACCAAAGTTCACTGGTAATGATCAGTGATTACAAAATCATCCCAACCGTCTTTTTCTACATTATAATCTCCAAAAATAAACTTTTAATGTCAGGCAACATGTACGACAACATGATACTTCTGCAACAGGCCAATATCTTGATCAGGTTCTAATGTACATTTACAATAAAGGTCAAAATCTTGGTGTCAAAATTTATAAAGAAGAAAGAGCTGAAGAGAGGTTGTTGGCTCAGACCCACAGAAGAACAAGAAACTGATAGAGAAGAAAAAAGCTGAATATCTGATAATCAGCCGGGCAGATAATCGGACCTCCAACCAGAGAGAATAAACATGTAATACTCATCCATATTTAACAGTTTGGCTTTTCAGTCTCATTACCAAAAGGGTCACCGGTCAGATGAGCCACGCATCCTGTTGAAGAGCCTCTAAACCAGATACTCAAAGCTTTTAAACCAAATGGCTGAAAACAACGACTTCTGCTGAAGCTCCCACAGTAACGAGGTGAACTCACATCACTGTAAATCTGTGTGAGCGCAGCAGTTTCACTACCAGACTCGCCGCGCTGAACACAAGCTCATCACCAACCCGAACACTTCGCCACGCTAAGACTCGTCTGATGGAAACATATTCTACCAAGATCTTATCTCAGCAACCATTTCCTCTTCGCTTCGTCTTCCTGTAGATGTGCTCAGTCTGACACTGCAACCGAAGTAGGACAGGAACAATTTGTTGAATTTAAAATGCGACCTCGTCCTCATCCAGCACGAGACGCTCTTTACATTCATCAACTCGCTCTGGATCAGTGAAGTCTGTATGTGTGATTGAAGCAGAGACGTGAGGATGTTTTAAAGATGTTTTCTATAAATGAGGAATCTGTGAGTTCACTCTGCTTCTACCTGCTCTTGGAGAACAGATGGATTACAGCAGCTCAGGGTTATTTTATTATGTGTGCAGAGTGAAGCCATAATCAGTCACTCATCACACCAGGCTCCTGTCAACATGGAGATCATGAAGCTCCAGTGTGAGACTGACAGCTGCTCTGCTCAGGAATCAGAGAATCGTCGACGCTCGGGGGACTGGGATGTTTTGTTATGCAAATAATTGAAAGTAAATTGAAAAAAAAACTGCACATCTGGTTCAGTGGATGAGGTTTCCTGACTTGTAAATGAATCCACGGCTGCAGCTGCTCTGTGACTGAGATTATTTGTTATTCTGATAATTGTTTGACAAAGAGAAACTGTGATATTTGACAAGTTCACTTTAACTGCTGCAGCTTCATTTCCTCCTCTCAAAATGTGAATGTTAAATCGTTGCTTTTTGCCGTTTTAGTTTATGGTAAAGTACATTATCTTTTTAACTGCTGGTCCATTTATAAATCCAGGGGCGAATGCCAACACTGATATCAGGGAGTAAAACAATCCCACAGCGATAAATCTGCTGATATCAGGGCTGAGAAGATTCCTCGAGTTATTCAAATAACTCAGTTTCACACAGCTTATTGATTATTTCTGTTGCAAAATTATGCTTGCAGCATTCAGCGGGCTCCGGGAGCTAAATAATGAAATAGAGCAGCACTGATAGACTCCAAAGTTAACCGTTCATTTATCTGTACTTTAGCCATTCAGTGTAATCATACAGAGTGAGGTCAGCAGGTCTTCACTGTAAGTTTCCAACACTTAAACAACAAGCTGAAACATGTAAACAGGTAGAAAGTGTCATTGTAACCTGCTCTGCCCTCGTCTCTCATCCGACGCCACCATCTTATACAAGCACAACGTGCTATCTCGGCTAACGGCGAAATGAAAAAACTATGTACTGGCATGCAGAAACTAAAGCCGTCTGTATGTAAATACTGTTTAATTTAGTTCGCCCTGTTCCAGAATCTTAAAATCTAGTAAAAGATTCTCTACAGGTGAGTCGTCCGGCCAATCAAGCCCAGTCAGGTAGTTTTGGCACGTGGGCAGGTACAAAGTTCGGCTGGAAAAGGTAATCAGCATCTCTATACTGTATGGAAATGCTGATTTCCTCCTCCAGCAGGACTAGTAGCTGGTTTACTAGGCTGCCATAATATAAGACATGACAAAAAAAAAAAGGCTTGAAATTTCATTTTATGTGTCATGAATCTAGAATACATGAAAGGTGAGAGACGCACCTGTTAACCGATAATGAAGTTAAATGAGTCGGGCTCTGACACAAAGGGGCTTTTTCAGAGCACATGTAGTTCAATGGGTTATGAATTCCTTTCTTCAAGTCAAAGGCAGGTTGCTGGATGTAAACGGATAATGAGCTTAGGACCACATGGGCAGACTACATGTGAACGAACCTTGACCCAACAGGCACCAACAACCAGTCAGCCAGTCCTCAGACAGAATCCCCTCTTTTCATGGCAGAAAACAGTGTGAGCAGCAGTCAGGATCACACCGGAGACAGCTCACCTGTACAGGTGGGAGGGCTGAACTCAGGGCGGATTGTAACTGTGTTTGAACTGTTAAATCCAGCTTCAAGCTGACGCTGTGAAGCCAAGCTGAGTGATAAATGGTCAGTTTCCAGGCTGCCATAAATAAGTAAACCACAGTGACTTTATCCCACAGAGTTAAATGAGCCAACACAGGAGCTGCTCGTCACGTCATCATGAGTTTAAGTCTCTCCACAAACTTTCCTCAAAGACTCTTTAAGTTGTCGCCCAACTTCGGCTCGGTGGAGTCAGAGTTAGCCAGCTAGCACAGCAGCTAGCCTCCAGAACAGTTGGCTCATCTGTTGCTACTTGAGCCGAAGCTAGCTCACAACTCTGCGTGCTCGTCTCTGCCTCCACACACAGCTACCTGTCGAGCCTCTCACCTGTCAGCAGTTCACGACTTCAGGGGAAAGTGTGAACGGGAGGTTGCTGTTGTGTTGCTACTACGTTAATCAGCTAGCGTCTGTTAGCATGAATGGGAAAAAGTGGCACCGACCCACACGGAGTGAGCTTTAAGCTAGTCTTAGCAAAAGTGTGACAGCATCAACACAGACAACTTTTTAAATCAGAGAAACTACGAACCCGACGGCAGCTGCGGTGCTCTGAGAACTTTTGCAGTGACTTGTAGCTCAGTTGTATTCCAGATAAGGTGAGTGAAGCGGCGCCTCTCCCCCTCACAGAGCCGTGGATCCGCAGGCGGCGACAGCAGCAGAAACTCTCCGGAGCGCCGCTGCGACGGCCGAACAACAATATGGCAGCGGAGCGCCGCGCTGCGTTCAGGGCCCGCTGGACGAGTCGGGAAATACAAACACCGCAAGAGTGCGCGCTCCATGGCAAATCAAAATTATACAATAAAAACAAAAATTTATAAGATAAAAAGACAAATTTATAAGATAAAAAGACAAAGTTTGGAAATAAAAGTTATATTCAGGAGATGGAAATATCAAATTAACAGAAATATAACTAGAAATGATTTGATAAAAGGAAGAATTTAGAGATAAACGTCATATTCAGGAGATAAAAAAAATGTAAAATTACCAGATATATAACTAGAAATGATTTGAATTTAGAGATAAATGTCATATTCAGGAGATAAAAATGTAAAATTAACAGATATTAATCGATATTATGTGATTAAAAAGTACGAATTATGAGATAAACGTCATGTTGAGGAGATAAAAATATTTAATTATAGGATAAGACAAAAAATCAGAATTAGGATATAAAAGTCATTCAGGTCATAGAGATTTTTAAATTAACAGATAAAAGTCACAATAACTTGATACAAAGTAAGAATTATGAGATGAAAATCATATTCAGGAGATAAAATGTAAAATGAACAGATATAAATCTAAATTATTTGATAAAAAGTAAGAATTATGAGATAAATGTCATATTCAGGAGATGAAAAAATATCAAATTATGGGATTAAAAAAAAAATCAGAATAAGGAGATTAAAGCCATTCAGTTTATAGAGATTATTAAACAGATAAAATTCAAATTATTTGAAACAAAGTAAGAATTATGAGATAAATGTCATGTTCAGGCGATAAAAAAAAAATCAAAATAAGAAGATTAAAGTCGTGGCAAGTTTTTTCTCAGGATGTCGCTCATTTTACAGATTGTAAAGCCCATTTAGACAATGTGATTATGATTTTGGGCTATAAAAATAAAAACGGATTTGATATTCAGGGGATAAAAAAATCTAAATTATATGATAAAAAGTAAGAATTAGGGGATTAAAATCATTCAGGGCTGTAGAACTATTTTAATTAACAGATAAAAGTTGAATTATTTGATACAAAGAATGAATTAGGAGATAAACATCATATTCAGGGAATAAAAAAAGAAAATGATTTCATAAATAGTAACAATTATGAGATAAACATCATATTCAGGAGGTTAAAAAGTCGGAATTATGAGATAAAAATACAAAACTATTCCATAAAAGTAAAGAGAATCCCTCCTGTAACTGTATCAGGATAAAGTCACTTTTTAACTCCCGAAATGACTTTTTTTTTCTTTACTTATTTATAATTTAGTTATAGGTTTTTGTTTTGATCTTTATGCTGATTACCTTATTTTATTTTGTGATTTTATCTCTACTGGTTAATCTTGTTTTAATAGATTTCTCTATTTTATTTATCTATTTATTTTACAAAATTTATAATCAGTTTTTCTCTGATTCTACTAGAAAAAAAACTACTATAACTTAGTCATATTAACAATGTGTCATATCTATTAAATAATCTTTCAGGAAGTTATTACTACCTAAGAGAGGTCAATAAGCTCTAAAGTTCTTATTTTCTATTGACTTGATGCATAGCCTGAGTGAGTGTAGGCTAATATACATATAGCCCAACCCTAACCCAACCTGTACGTTCAGCCTCCACAAACAAAATATGTTTTGATAATCTAAGTTATAAATATGAGAAGCGAGACAGAGCTCCTCACTGCCTCTCCTGACCATTTATTACTCACTCAGGTGTGTGTTGTGAACAGAAGGCTTGAACATCTTCAGTCTTTCCACTCTGACACATTCAGACGAGTTTCAACAAGTAAAATCAACCAGACCAACTTCTGTTCCCACGTGCAGTGAAGGCAGCACGAGCAGGGCCAGGAGCTGTTCTGCTGGGTCTCAGCAGGGAAACTGGACGGGACAAGCTGCAGTTTACCAGGCAAACATGCACCAATCCAGACTCAAGATCCACTTACAAGCATCACACGGTCTTCATCAGTTTTCTTCACATCCACGATCTGTAGACGATCCTGTCTGTCGCACTTTTAGGACATTTCATCAACGTTCAGTCAAGAGTTAGCTGTGAAAGTTCGACACTATCACACATTGTTCGTCATCGGCCAGTTCAGGCGGGAGTGGAGAAGTTCTGTGGATGAGATTATAACATCTGCTGAGCAATTACTGGTTGAACAATGGTTGCATGTGCCGATTAAAACAAAGCCTCTCGTGGTATTTTTGTAGTAAAAATGGACTCAACTTGAATCTGGATGTTTTTAGTCTTAGTTAGCATGTAGCTCAGTTGGCTGTGGAGCTAAGAGACCCTATTAACTGACTGCAGAAGTCACACTGAGCAGCTGGGCTCAGCGGCCTCCCAGTGAAGACGACTGGATACCAGACTGGGACTGAACTCAGAGGTCAGTGTGAAGACAGAGGCGATTTACAGTACAGAGGCGATTTACAGGACTCTGAGACACGGCAGTCGGGACAGGAGAGGACAGAGAGAGAGAGTTGGACATCATCAGCGTGTCGAGCCAGAACAGTTCCACGTTACTGTGAACTGAGGATTTATTTGGACCGAACCAGAGGAGACCGTGGAGACAAACCGACACTGTTCTGGTGTCTCTGACTCAGTTCGTGTCCAGTTTGAATGAAGCGTGTTTTACGATGATCTTCTGAGTTCAGTCAGAGAGAGAAACTTGAACTCAGATGGTGTACGGTTGTATTTTTCTGTTTAATAAGCTGTGAAAATATTTCTTCTCCTGACATTTTTGTTTTGAATGTTTAAATTGAAATTCTGACCTTATCTTCCAAATGTCCCTTTGGAAATGTGTCTCTTTATGTACAGCACCTTGAACGCACCTCGCTGCTGATCCTGAATCAGGTTTTACCCTTGAAACCCACTGCAGCGTGAACACTGTTGTGTAACATTCATTAAAATATTCATATTGGTTCTACAGGAAAACTGAATGCAGTTTATATAGGTTCAGTTCTGGTCCTTTGGATGGAAATAATGCGTGTTTGGCCCAAACAAACTGGTAACTGCTGACCTGAGAATCTGAATCAGTTGATCTCTGACTGAAAATACGGATCCCAGCGGAGGTGATTACTGACCTGAGGCACCGACGGATTAAGACACAACAATTATAGCAACACTAATCAGCTCTCAGAGAGACACGGTGACACAACTGAACTGTTTTTAGTTCCTTCGATTCAATTAGCGAGAAAAACAAAGAACCTGCTTCATAGACTCAGTTCACACATGACCCACTCTGACAGTCAATACACACATTTTTATTAATGCATCTTAGCTGTCGGCTATATGAATTGCTATAAACAGCACGTTGCCATCACAGCTTATTAATTGATTCATTAAAATGTTGAGGCAGCTTCTGTGTTTCTCTTCTCATCTTAAGGCCGCGTCTGTCGTATTCGGAGTGTTTGCGTCAAATCTACTGTCAAGTCTGTGTCACTCGAGTTAATGTCGACATGTCGCAAATTCCTGAATTAATTTGTGTTAAATCTAATTTCCTACAAATGAATACACACTCACACACCTGAGGCAGAGAACTGGGCCTCACTTGTGTCTCATATTTTCAGTTTAGATTTTCCTGGTTGTGTTTCCTCCACAAGACTTTTACTCAGGAAGTCGCCGTCACATCTAGTGTGAAACCAAAAGGCAGCAGCGAGTGTTTTTTGTGATGACATGATGTAGATGATAACGATGGTACGTAGGTAAGGGAAGCGATTAAAGGCCAAACTGTGCATGTGCAGCACGTCTTTCGCTGTTATACGACCATGGCCGTGTTGTTTTGAATGAAGATGACCAACATCGATAGAAAGACGCCACTAAATGCCGTTTCAGAGACAGGATGTGTTCATTTCCTCTTATTAAGTTAATCTATCCTTTATTGATCTGCTTAGGGGAAATCTGTCTCATGCATTTCTTCAGTGTCAGCCTGCAGAACCCGGGAACCAACTCCAGCTCTCTGGTTCTGAGCCAGCTCTTTGGTCCAAGAAGTAACTGATCGTTCATGTTTCTGATGGAGGAGGAAACTCGGAGAGAACATGCAACAGTTCCACATGGAGAGGTCCGGCCCGGTCTCACACACGCCTCATTTCACCAATCGATTCTGAACAGAGACGGATGGATAAACTGCCGCCTGTCAGGGATCTGTTCGAGCATGAAAAGCTCAGTTTTGAACGTCCTGTACTTTCAGAGAGGATCAGATGGCCTCTGCCGGACTCCTGCTGGGGATCCTAAAAGCTGGTGATTGAACTCCTGGCGGGTGGCGTTTGTCTGGATGTGGCTCTCAGACTCCTCTGAGACAAACAGCGTGATTACAGTGACGCTCGATCGGCCTCCATCTCCCGAATAAGATGTCGTTATCAAACCCACATCACTTCCATGTGACTTTCTTTAAAGGATACATTTGTTTTTTTCTCATATTTTCGTGTTTTAGTGACTAATGAGGACAACAGGCTTTGAAACCAGTCCAGCATCAAGCGAGAGTGCTGCAGCAGCCAGCGGCAGTAAAACAGGCTGTAATGTAATTCCTGTGGGCGACTGTGCTAACAAAAAGTGCTTATTTTTGTCACTGACAGGTTCAGATCGTTATTCAATGTGTCTGACATCATTATAGGAAGGATCCCTACAGAGACAGACCTCTTTGTTAAACAATAGAATCCTTTTTTATTGAATGTGTTGCAGCAAAACATCCACACCGAGCAGACAGAGAGAGACGAGCTGCTGGACACGGCGTTAAACAAACTGATGTGATCAAAACAGAGCAAAGAGGAGAAATTTGGCCGTCAGGTGATTAAACACGACTGATGGGATCATTGGGTCGCGTTGATTTGTTACTGCTGGAGGTTTAAATATATACGATCGATCGTTTGCTAGGATGTGACACAAACCGCAGCAATTTTATAAAGAGCAGATGAAAATATATCTGCTTTTTCTGTGTTTGGCAGCGACCTCTGGTGGCCATAGTGAGTATTACAGCAGCAAAGAAGGAAGTCAAGTAACTTGTTAACTGAGTTTTTCTCCCCTGCTGTCTGTTTGCTGGAGTTTGACACACTCAGAGGGTTAAAAACATGAAAGAAGCGTCTCAAAAACAGTGGCTACATTTGTTTGAGACTCACACGGAATTATTAATTTCACCCTCAGGAAGTCAGTTGGTTGGCGGAAGTTTTTTGTGTGCACGCCACGTTTTCATACCCGGGAAGCTGAGCTTTGTTGGCTTCAAAATGCTGCCGAGCAGATTTCACAGGAATGTCCAGATGTGATATGACGTCTTCGGGCGACAGGGACGTCACGGTGCGTTCAATGTTCAATTTAGAAATAACTTATTAAAGATGTTAGCTGGGAAAATGTTCGACCTTCCCTCTCTGAGCGTCGACTGTAGGTGGACAGGGCGGCGTTTTTCTTTTTCTCTCTGCTCTACTTCTGTCTCTGACATGTCAGGGATGGTAGCTGACTTTGCATTCCCATGATGCATCAGTGCAGCTGTCACTTAACAACACTTGACTGACAGTTGGAAGACCGAGGCGTCATCGGTTGTTTGTTCCTCTGGCGGCTAAATTTTACAGACTGAGCTTGGCTGGAGAAACGTTATCATACTGTAGGTCAGTATCATGTTGTACAGCACGTAATCCCACTGAGAACGACAAGTAACTATTGAAAAAGTGTGTAATCACATTACACATTACAGCTTGACAACACCTTTAAAATAGTTACATTTTAAAAGATCTGAAACTTTTTACATGACGAGTGAAGTCTCTCAGCTTTGATCCGACAATGTACATTAAAAAATAAATAAATCATTGTCATGGAGAATTTTTTTCTCCTTGCATTTGTTTGTTTAATATGAGGTGCAATATTTATTTATGTAAATTATAAATCACAATTATTCAGATTAAACTGGAACTGGACTCGTTTCAGTTCCCTGAAGGCATTTCAGCTCTCATCCTCAAGGCTTCTTCAGGTCTAACCAACTGGAGGGGAGTCGCATGGTTTTAAATGTTGTGTGGGAGTGTCCTTACAGAGTGTGTGTCCTTACAGAGTGTGTGTCCTTACAGGGTGTGTGTCCTTACAGAGTGTGTGTCCTTACAGAGTGTGTGTCCTTACAGGGTGTGTGTCCTTACAGGGTGTGTGTCCTTACAGAGTGTGTGTCCTTACAGGGTGTGTGTCCTTACAGGGTGTGTGTCCTTACAGGGTGTGTGTCCTTACAGAGTGTGTGTCCTTACAGAGTGTGTGTCCTTACAGAGTGTGTGTCCTTACATGGTGTGTGTCCTTACAGAGTGTGTGTCCTTACAGAGTGTGTGTCCTTACAGGGTGGGAGTGAGTAGAAAAGGTGAAGATATTGTGTTAAAATATAACGTTAGTAAAAAGTCTCAAAGTATCTGAAAGTATCTACACAGTTTTCTGAGAGAGCTGTAGGGTGTGAATGTATGAATGAGCAAAAGCATCTGATAAATGCCATAAATGACGATGTCATTTTTAAGGAGTACTTCACGTCTTTAATTTTACTCATACTTGATTTGTGTTACACTTTATAATCAGCAGGTTTGTCGAGGTACCACGACGCTGCAGCAGGAGAGAAAGTAAAATCTCGGATTGAACGCCGGCTACTCAAAAAGTACCCACGACTCTGAGTTGTGTTTGAGGAGAATACTTCATCTTAAACGCCAGTAGTTTAACTTGTAATTGAGTTTTTCTTCAGTGTTCCCGTCCTTGCGCGCTACAGGACGTATGGATGTGCCGTCCACGTGTCCACATACTTGCGGCCATGTTGTGTGTTTGCTCATTGTCTTCAGCTCCGCCTAAATAAAACCTCGACTTTGTCATCAAACACTGTTACATAAACTCACGGTGCAGCTGTTGTCTCTTGTAATGATCTTATAGCTGCAGCTGAGGCGACCTCTCCCTCAAACCACTCCCTCCTCGCCGTCTCCCCTCCCCGCCTCCCCTCGCTCTCTCGGACACGCAACTCCAAACAAACATGACATCACCGCACACTCAAACGTGACTCGAAGCGGCCGGCCGAGCTCTGCACGCAGCCGCTCGAGCCAGCAGACCGTGAAGCTCAGCTGCCTGCAAACTCCCATCTGTCGCCTGAAATCCACAGCAGCAGCCCCCAGCCGGGCTCCAGAGACTGACCCAGCAGGGGGGAGGAGTGGGTGAGGTGGGAGGAGGAGGAGGAGGAGCAGGAGGAGCAGGAGGAGCAGGAGCAGGAGGAGCAGGAGCAGGAGCAGGAGCAGGAGCAGGAGGAGGATACAGTGCTTGTCTTTCCCCACAGACAAGCGAGCACATCACGGTCAGAGTGAATTAATCCAACACTCGGTGGTGGCGTGCCGGCTGCAGGATTGGCGTCCTTGCTTGCCTTGCGAGCTTCTGTGTCACCCTCCTCCCCCATCTCCCCTCCCCTCCCCTCCCCCATCTCTCTCTCCCTCAACAGAAATGATCTCCATCTCTCTGTGTAAAATGTTTCATTCCCCCTCTGGCCTCTGTTGTTCTGCTGCTCTGGATCTCTGCTGTGTCAGTGCAGTTTATTTGAAGGCGTTTGATGACACGCAGATGCAGCTCCGAGTCTGCAGACCGATCCGCCTCGCGTCTCTTTGGAGAGCGGGCTGATACCGGGTCTGGGCCTCGTCTGAACGTGGATTTCACCAGCCTTTCTCTTTTATCCAGAGAACGAACTGTCACGTCGAATTCACACCTCATAGATTCCCACGTTGCCAACGTTCAGTGTTAATCCGAGAGGTAAAATAAAGAGATGTGGGTGTGAGTACAGCTGCATATTAAATCAGTCTGAATCTTTTAGAGTCCAAAGAGGAAGAGCGAGATGACACGTCAGGACCAGACTCTGCTGCTGAAGTCTCACCTGAGGAAACACCTGGTCGAACACCAAATGTATGTTAAAGCTGAAGAGTGGCTGCGTTTGATTCCCCCTGCAGCAGCGTCAGCTAACGTTAGCACGCCTGCAACCAGCGCTGAGGAAGTTCAAACCTTTAAGAGCGACATCGACATTCATCAACATCCTCACGTAACTCATCAGCTGGCTGGAGAAGTTGTTGTTGAAGATAACTGGGCTTTGTTGTTGTCTGTTCCCCACCAACCTCATGTTTACTATGTTCACTTCACTCAAACCTTCATGAAGGACAAACAGTGCAAAATAAGAGTGGATGATGGATGACACTCTGACTCCTGGTTTGCATTCAAGCCACAGATTTCTGTGTGAATCGTCCTTATTGGAGCCGGGTCAACAAGACGACCTGCTCCCGGTCTGACTTCATCTCTGAGCTGATACCTGCAGGTCCGACGCAGTTTCACATCCTGGTCACGGATCTGAGACGTGGCGCTGACTGTTGACACGCAGGCTCAGAGGATAAATGTGTCGCTGCGAGTACAAAATGCCAGCATGAAATACGACAAATGATCAAGGCTTTCTATTGATCGTGTGCGCCGCAGCAGGACGCCGTTACATCACCGTTATCACGGCTTATTTCCACATCCCTGCGTCACAGTTTGAGTTTACTGAAGGGAAACCAAGCGAGCGTTTCCTTCAGCCTTTAATACACCTGGCCTGAGCTTCAGAACTGGAACTGAGCTACCTGAAAAAAACATTGTTATATTGTGGTAATCCTGCAGATGTATGGACCGAGAGTCTTTCACGTCACCTTCGCTGACAGAGAAAAGCTTTGCCTTGATTGTGTGCAGCCCGTCGTGCCCCGTGTGACCTCCTCTCTCACACCACGAAGGTCAAATCCTCCACCGAGTGCAGAGCAAATTTCACAGAAGCGAGGTTTCATCTTGACCTCAATCTCTCAGCCAATCAGCGGCTGATAACGGGCCAAACCTCATTTAAAATCTACTTCTGCTAATGCCACACAAAGAACAAAGACTCATCACTCATAAGCAATACATTTCCCCCACAATCAGATGTGATTTTTCAAAGTTCACCTCTGTTTCAGAGACGTGAACGAATGTGTTTTTGAACTTTTCTGCATGATGCTTATGTCATACTAATGGTTTTAAAAAATAATTTTAAAAAGATGGAAGATGGAGTCTTTCTCTGGGCCCGACTGTAGAAGACACACAGAGGAACTCACTAAAAACCCCGAGACATCTCTACGTCGTACGACTTCTGAGGAAGAAATCACCCAGAGAATGAAAGAAGACGCTTCAGAGAAGAGGTCAGCACCCGATTACTTCCTCTAAATGATGCCAAAATAGAATCGATCTGCGGATGCTCTCTAATGTGTGCTCTTCCATTTCTTCAGCAGAAGTTACACAGCGTAGAGACGATGGGTTTTAGTGTGCTTCTTCAGGGACACGATGACCGTTCCTTCTTTTTTAAGCATCTTCAGGAAGTTTAATGATTTCACGATGTGCTGATATACAAAATCCAAAATCCAAACAACAAAAGCCAGGCCAAGGAAAGTCAGAGGACTAAAGAGAAACACAAAACTGAAAGAAACTAAAAGAAAGCAGGAACACTGAGGACGCAGGAGGAAACGAGTGACGGGGAACAGACACACTCACCGGTGGCTGAAGTTCTGTTGGAGTTATCAGAAAATGTTTTTTTCTGACTGGCGAAATTCAGAAAACGTTCGCTGGGTGAGTTGGAGAGTTGATGTTAGCTGACGCTGAAACACGGCAGATGAAAGGAAACAATGTGATGATGGTGAGAAACTTACCAAAGTCAAGTTGTTTAGTGTGTGTGTGTGTGTGTGAAATTACCTGATAAAATGCAAAACAGCTTCATTCTTGGCATCCATGTTGCTCCGACATTTGGACGTGATGAACATGAAGGAAACGAATTGTTGAGGTTGAATTTACAGTTTCTGTCTCGTCAGCACTCGGCTCGCGCTCTGGTTAGGTTTAGGCACAAACACAACTCGGTCAGGGTTAGAAAAACATCGAGGTTTGGCTTCAAATACCGTTTTTTGTCGTCAGGATCTCGGATGGAGACGGTCCGACTTCCCGTCTTTCCTTCCCTCCACCTTCTGATGTGAAATGTGGCTGATAACACGACGTGAACGTGATATTCCACATTCATGCATTATGTCAGCTGGTGGGTCAAATCAGCTCCCAACAAAAAACCAAACAGACGCACAAAACGTAAATCGACACTTTCCATTTATTCCTCTGAGTCTTTGGAGGCTTTTCTGCATCCTCGCTTCACATTCAGTCTTCAGATCGATTCTGTTTGTTATGTTTCAGGAGGAAACACTGAGAATCGTCCAGGTGTGAAGACAGAGTGTTCTTAGTCATCCAGCCGTGTTAGATAACATTTATATAACGTCAGATCATCGTCCTTCAGCGTCGTCTGTCCATTGAGAGACGCTGGTGAAAGCTGGTCATTTTCAAACCATCAGCCACTTCAGCAGTTAAAATCATCATTTCCTGTGAAAATGTTGACGGCTGTAGTTGCTTATTTTCTCGTCTACAACTGAATCAAAATGCTGCTGTGAAACTTTCATCCCAGCAGGAAGTTAAGTCACATTCTCCCTCCGTTTCAAACTGAATCATATCATTGATTTTAAGGCGATGCCGGTTACGTAGGACGATCTTGCTCCTGTTTTGACGTCTTTACAAGTTTTCTTCTGTCTCTTCTTGTGTCTGTGAGGAACTTTAAACACCGTTTGTGGACAAAGTGTTCGATATTTTCAGCTTGTTCTCGTTGTTGTACCCACAAATCTTATTCATCTGTGCTTTCCATAACACACGGGGCGCTGGGCTGCTTTGCTTGTTTAAATAATTAATGAGATACACTTTGAGATTAGTCATCATCTTCATGTCCCCTGTGGAGGATTAAAAAAACATCCCAGCATCCTCTCTGTGCACGCCTCCAGCACACGAACTGATTAGAAGACGGCTTTTAAAGAAACAGGTTGTTATGTGGTCTGCAAAACATTTCTGGAGCTTCACAGCAGCGTTCTCCTAAACATACAAGTGTCTGGGGACCAAAGAAACCCAGAAAATATCTCCACACAGCTCGCACGTTGAATTCATGTCCACAGAAGCCCAGAGATCCCAAACTGATCCCAAAAGACGTCCTCAGACTTCAGTGTGCTCCAACGCTTTCAGCTCAGCAGCTACAGATTTATGATCTTAATGTTAGCTAAGAATATTTCAGCAAAACCACAGATGAGTTCACACTGAGCGTTTGTTCAGGTTCAACACTGAGTAGAAGAAACGTTTGGTGAATCAGAAACATCTGGAAACGTCTCAGAATAATTTCTTCTTTGTTAGATATATTTTTATGATATTTTTCTCTTTTTCTGCGTCGTTACCCAGCAGAGAGAGTTCTCAGGTTCTCCACAGAACTCCAGATCCTGAAGATCCCGACTGGCTCCGTGTTCACCGGTCGGTGGAGTTAACTGCAAAAAAACAAATGAACGATATCGAATAATGTCGCTTTTAACTGAACCGGCACACGTGTAGACACGAGAGCGAGCAGCGGACCTGAAGGCCTCATGTTCCGTCCTCCTCTGGAATTTAATTACTGTAAACAATTTCAATCCATACGGTGCAACAGGCTGCGTCCTGGACAGAGCTCTTATCTAAAGTGCTTTACAATTGGTCTCCGATTTACACACACACACACACACACACACACACACACACACACACACACACACACACACACATATGCATGATGTAACCCTGTCTGCGAGTAATCATGTTTATATAATAGTTTAAATTGTTCTCTGCTGCCGTGCCGGACTCGTGGCTCCGTTAACAGAAGCATGTTTTGACGTGTTTGTGGAAAAATCTCCTGACATCTCGACATCAAGCCATAAAACAAAGGCGCTGACGAATCAGATCAAATCAAATCAAGAACCTGTTGCTGTTGCCGTCCAATCGTCTCATTCCGCCCGTACGAGGCATCAGACGAGGCTTCCTGTCAACAGTGAATAAACACTTTTCTGTCCAACAGACACATGTTGGTGCTGGAAGAGTGTTTCGTGTGTTTGTGATTGTGACATTTCACAGACTTGTTTAATTATTTGACCAAAACACCAAAGAGAGCTCGTGGAACTTAACAAAGACTGAAACAAACAGGACCGGGTCTGAGAGCAGCCTGACGGCCCGTCCTGTCCAATCAGACGCCGTCTCTCCTGTTTTGCTTCCTTCAGCTCTTCTCTTCCAAACTCTCAAACATCTTTTCACCTCCTGCCTGTCTGGAACCTCCACAAACCTCCTGACTCTGCAGTAAACGCTGCCTGTGTGGTTTAATAGCATCATCTGTCTGCAGCTTTGGCTCGTGTCCCGCTCTGGCAGCAGTGGACACAACAAAACAAAAGCGTAATCCGGAGCTTCTCTGTGTGTGTGGAGGGTAATCCTTAATCCGGAGGTCACGGCTCCGGTCTGATGCTTCAGATCGCAGTTTGTTCCTGGAGCTTAAATCAGCCGGTCGACTCCACCAAACCTGTCAGCTGCTTCATATAGAGATTCCCTCGCATAACTCCTCCATATCGCACAGATTAAAGCCGTCTTAAAACTTCACATATGTTCTGTCGGTTCCACTGAGTGCTTCAGTGCTGAACTGACGCTGCACTTGATGAACTGGTGCCGGGTGTGATGATGTCATCCTCACACATCTGCTCTGGAAGCTTTCCGTCCTGTTCACTGGAAACATAATCTCCTGAAACAGCCTCTGTTGGTGCAGTCAAACCCAGGTGTTTGTTCAGAGACGACCTGGAGAAACGTCCAGGTGTGTTTCTGTCCTGTCAACTGGTGTCAACGCCACAAAAACCAGCTGCAACACAAACCAGCTGACTGCTGGGGGGGAAACTGAGAAGTGTCTCTGCGGAGGACTGAAGCTAAAAAGACAAAACAATGTCATAAAAATGATTTGACAGAGAGGGAAATTATTCTGAGCCGCTCATGTTGAACTTTAAACTACACAAGTGGTCAGTTGGGACTTCGTTCATGCAGGACTGGCAGCTGTGACGGTGATGAGCTGGACTAAAACTAAATTAGGCTTTTAGAAGACGAGGAGGAAAAACAGCCAGTAGAGAGCTGACGTTACGACCCTCCTGGTCTCTTTGATGCTGTTTGAGTTTCATGTCAATGATCCACAACGAAAAAAACGATGTAACAGGTTTGATGTTGAACTTTACAGCGTGTTCATACCAAACGCAAAGAAAATACTGCTGCAAGTTTGATCGCAAGATTATATGTTTGTTTTCCTATTTTCATATTTTATCTATTCAATTTTATTTCAATACAACAGCATTAACACAAACTGCTAAAAGGAAAAAGATGATACGAGACAACAAACAGCAGAGACAAAAACAACGACAACAACAAACAGAGAAGCGATCGAACAAACTGACAGCAGCAGCAGCAGCAGCCGGCGCTCAGCACAAAGAGAAGGAAACGTACAACTCAATTCATTTATGATGTCAGAGTCTCGGGTGTAGATGGAAAACGAGACCAGTACAATGTGCCAAAGCTACATGGGAAACATGGAGGAAAATAAATGTGTACACAGAGTTTACTGAAAGAAAGTTTCTGAACATTTCATGTTAGCAGTAGCTTGTTCCGCTCGCCGCCGTCCTGCCAGTGGAGACCAAACACGACCGGAACCAGGACCAGAAAAGAAAAGATGAGGTTTTATGTTTTTAACGGATATTTCACTGTGATCTGAGCAGTCATCAAACAGATAACGGATCAGATGACAAGCAAACATCTTTTAAAACGCTCGTTCCCTGACTGGAGTTCGGATCTTTACGAGTGATGCCGTGCTGAGACGTTCTTCCAAAACAAACTTTCTCGCTTACTTCGGCACCACGGCAGCTCTTTTATTTGCCGTGTCTCAGTACGAGTAGATGTTATAATATTATCCTCTCCTCCATCGTTGTTGATGATGTCACGGCGTCAGTGACAGACATCAGACCTTCATGCAAACATTTAGCTTGAGTTCAGTATTTTCACCTCCTCTGTCTTCGTATATAATCTGGTTGCGCTGATAATTTGCTTCGCGTTTGGTCCGAACGCAGCATTAAAGGGGCACCATGTAGCTCTGGAATACAGGTGGCAGGGTCCGCCACATGTAAACAAAGTATAAACGTATATATCATGTTGTTCTTTAAGGTCAAGGTTTGTTTGTTCAGTGTATTCAGCCGTGAAGACAAAGAGAGTTTGTTTGTTTCTCTTCTCATTAATATTTCTTGATAAAATTACAGAATGCTCCTTTAACTTGACAGCAGCAGGAGGAGGAGGAGTTGGTTTACAGTCTTGGTCTCTGCAGCAGCTTCATGTGATGGGCGGGGGGCTCCTCTGTCATCAGCCCCCTCAGCCAATGGAGGAACCAGCGGAGACACTTCAGCGTCCCTCCGGAGCGCAGCGGAGCAGAGCGCAGCGCAGCGGAGCGTCCGGTGCCACGGACCCGTCCTGCTCCTCCTGCTCCTCCTGCTCCTCCTGCTCCTCCTCCTGCTCCTAGTCCTCCTCTTCACGGACCTGGACCGACATCTGGTTCGTGGCTCTGATCATGGACTCTTTCTCTCCTTCTTTATTTCTTTCTCTCCACTTGAGGACCGCGGGATGTTTTGACTTGCTGCTTCTCGGATTCTGCGTCTCGACGGGAATTCAAGGCTGAAAGTGAGTAAGAGCTGTTTGTGTGTTTTTGATTTAATGTCACCGTGACTGTGTGAATCAGCAGGTGATTATATCTGGAAACTGGTTTTAGAGAGAGTTTCTGCAGGGAAAGTGAAAGTGCACTAAAACCCGCAAGGATCCGTGCGTTTCACCCGAGCCGGAGCGCATCTCTTAGAGAACTTGTACAACAGAGTGACCGCAGATATGATGCTGTAGTTGCGTCTTCTGATTTGTCTTGAAGCGTCCTGAGGCGCAAAGTCTCGAGCCGTGATGGATTTCTTCTGTGCGCCCTGAGGATTATTGGCGGGACGTGCGGGACGTTTCTGCGTGACTGCGCGCTGTAGATGGAGACACAGCGAGAGAGAGAAACAGGGCTTGAGGACATGAGATGAAACTGAGGAGCAGAAGCAGTGATGACAGGAGAGCCTGCAGCTGCCTGACGGTCAGACTCTCCAGAAAACAGCTGCAGTTTGTGTTTAACGTTCATTTAAACTGGAAACCACCGCGCGCTCACGACCACCAGCTCTGTAGCATCCGGATAGTTTCATGTTACACTGAAGCAAATGAGACTGGAGTTAACATTAGGCTGGATGTTACTGTAACTGGAGGAGGAGAGGAGGAGGTGGAGGAGGAGAGGAGGAGAGGAGGAGGTGGAGGAGGAGGAGCAGGAGGAGCAGGAGGTGGAGGAGGAGGTGGAGGTGGAGGAGGAGGAGGAGGAGAGGAGGAGGAGGAGGTGGAGGAGGAGGTGCAGGAGGTGGAGGAGGAGGAGAGGAGGAGGAGGAGGAGGTGCAGGAGGTGCAGGAGGTGGAGGAGGAGGTGGAGGTGGAGGAGGTGGAGGAGGAGGAGGAGAGGAGGAGGAGGTGGAGGTGGAGGAGAGGAGGAGGAGGAGGAGGAGCAGGAGGTGGAGGAGGAGGTGGAGGAGAGGAGGTGGAGGTGGATGTCCAGGAACCGTCAGACTGCAGCCTGTAGATTTGAGCCTCTGAGGATTAAAGACCAGAAGCTGCAGCTGCGTTTGTTTACTACTGCAGCTGTCAGCCAGATTATGACATCACTCTTACTCCAGCTGGAGTAAGTAGTATCCATCCGTCATCCATCCGTCATCCAGCCGTCATCCAGCCGTCATCCATCATCCATCATCCATCCATCCATCATCTTTCTTCAGTCATCCATTCGTCCATCGTCTATACATCCATCCATCATCCATCCATCCATCATATATCATCCATCCATCCATCATCCGTCCATCCATCCATCATATATCATCCATCCATCATCCATCCATCATCCATCCATCATCCATCCATCCATCCATCCATCCATCATCCGTCCATCCATCCATCCATCCATCCATCCATCCATCCATCCATCCATCCATCCATCATCCATCCATCCATCTTCCATCCATCCATCATATATCATCCATCCATCCATCCACCCATCCATCCATCCATCATCCATCCATCCATCCACCCATCCATCATCCATCCATCCATCCATCCATCATCCGTCCATCCATCCACCCATCCATCCATCCATCCATCCATCCATCCATCCATCCATCATCCATCCGTCCATCCATCCATCATATATCATCCATCCATCCATCCATCCATCCATCCATCCATCCATGTTCCATCCATCCATCATATATCACCCATCCATCCATCCATCATCCATCCATCCATCCATCCATCCATCCATGTTCCATCCATCCATCATATATCACCCATCCATCCATCCATCTCTTCTGTGAACAGAACCAGGACAGTTTAAATCCCCTCCAGGACTTGAGGATCTCCGCTTGTCACTAACTGAACATCTTCACTGCAGAAATGTGGACACAAGAAATAACTTTGCTTGTTCTGATACGTGCACATTTTATCAGACCGGTAACTTTCCTGACGTCTTTCTCTGTTTGTTGTAATTTCAGGTCATGCAGTGATCGTTGCAGCGACAGTTGATCCGATGATTGAGACCGGGACTCCGAGCATGTTGGACAGAAGTGAGCCGGCACACTGCACCGTGTGCTGCTGCACGCTGGCCAACAAGATCCTCATGGTGCTCTTCATGGTGCTGCTCATCTTGGCCATCTTGTTTGGGAACTTGGTGACTCTGGCTGTGATTTTAGGGAATAAACACTTCCACACGTCGCAGGGCTACCTGAAGGCGTCGCTCGCCGTGGCCGATCTGGCCGTGGGGATCTTCGTGGTGCCGCTGTCCGTCTACGCGGAGGTCTATCTCATGGTGACCGACTCGGCGCCGGACTGGACCGCGTACAACTCACAGTCGGTGAGTTTCCACCCGTGCAACGTCATCGGTCCCATCTTCGCCGGGTGCACTTTGGTCTCCATCACGACCATTTTCCTGCTGACCATCGAGAGGAGCATCGCCGTGTTGAGGCCGCTGCACAAGGACTCTGTGATCACGCGTAAAAGGACCACGATCCTCATCGTCCTCTCCTGGGTGGGGAGCTTCTTCTTGGCGGTGTCTCCGCTGGTTTTCAGCAGCGAGATCGCTCTGGAGTACAACTCCTGCAGCCGGATGTGTAATTACGCTCTGGGGACCATCGGCGAGTTCCCGAGCCAGGCCTGGAACATCCTCCTTCTCTTCCCCGCCTTTGACTTCACCCTCTTGGGGGGAACTGTGGTCATTAACATCATCTCTCTGTCCAGCATCAGGCAGCACTCGAAGCGCAGGAAACACCTGGCCGAGTCCGAGTGCCAAAGCACCACCAAACCGACCTTCTCCGACATCAAGGCAGCCAAAACAATCGGGACGCTGACTGTGGCGTTTACCGCATCCTTCACCCCCATCGCCGTCTTCGTGGTCGGCAACGTTCTGGGGAATAAATGGTGCAACTTCTCATTTTTTGCCTTCTGGATTTTGGCCACCAACAGTTGCTGGAATGTCATAATTTACAGTGTGCAAGATCAGAAGTTCAGACTTCGTGCGCACAAGCTCCTCGTGCCTTTCCAGAGAAAACACACGAGCAAATCCTAAAAACAGAAACTTCAGGGACCAGAAACCAGAAACTGCAGCTCAGCCTGAGAGTCATGTAGATGTTTGTCACACAAACTCTTCGTTCAACATATTGTGAGTCTCGTTATGAGACATGTCTGCATGTTTCGTGGACTGTATTTCTTTTTTTTTGTGAAATTGAATTTTTTTAAATGGAATTAATACGCATGGACAGTATCAGGTGTCAGATGTTGGATATTAAATGCTCTTTGTGGGCATGTGTGTGTGTTGTGTGTAACGCTGCGATCACAGAAGCCTGTTTCAGTCTGTGACATGATCGTTTGACCTGAGTGTGATCAATTAAAACACCATACAAACAAAATGTGTTCTCTGATTCCTCAGTGTGTCACAGTCAGGGAGATCAGATACAATCATACTGGACTCTCTAACATTACAACATATTTAATATCATAATTACTGATAATTGTAATGAGCATACTTCAGTAAAAAGAACGATGACTTGTTATCGATCTGCAGAAGAGACGTCACTTGTCGTATCTTATTTAAATTCTCCAGCAGCCGCTCAGCATGAAAAGACCACAAACGATTGCACAAATATCTCAACGATATCCTGTCTTGTTGCCAAAAATATAAATCTTTGTTGTCCCAAAGATGGCTGCCAACTGTCACCAAGTTGCGTCCGGTCTTCTCGCCAAAAACACGGTTGTAAATTGTCACGATGTCTCTGCAAAGATATCCAGTTTTCTTGCACAAACATGGTGGAATTTGCACCCAAAAAAGTTT
This sequence comes from Acanthopagrus latus, assembly GCF_904848185.1. Lineage (NCBI taxonomy): Eukaryota > Metazoa > Chordata > Actinopteri > Spariformes > Sparidae > Acanthopagrus > Acanthopagrus latus. The sequence goes on from NC_051055.1 coordinate 30,298,179, forward strand.
GTTTTCACGCATGAGAGGAAAAATGAAAAACAACAAGGTTGATGCATATTTAAAAACAGATGCATTTTTAAAATGTGTCACGTTCACGAGTCTCCTCACCAGAACGCTGCTGCAAAAAACAACCTTAACTGGCACAAAATAAGAGCTAATACATCAGGATGCAAAATACCGTATTTCCTTCTTACTGCATCACTGACTTCCACTGCTGCGTCTCAGAGGACCATCAGGAGGTTTTCATCCTTGAACTCCTCAGAAAAGAAAGAAAACATCAACAATTACTGTGAAATCCATCACTTCCTGCCACGTACATTCACAAGTGAGTCACAGGTTAGGAATGAAAATGAATGAAACCATAACCGAAGACAAATATTAAAGAAAAGCGAGAAGTTGTCCTTGACTGAAAAGCTCACCGGAGACTGAACTGATTTGTGAGGCGGAAAGACGAGAGGACGAGGGAGGAGGTGAGGCAGATGGAGGGAGAAGACAGGACGAGTCGCTGCAAAAACAAAATGACAGTTGGCCTTTTTCTCACAGATTGAACGATTATTTGGGGCCAAAAAGCAAAACATGACATTTGGTAAAAGCTAAAATTAAAACGTTCTGATGGTGAAAACAGTCGACTGCAGCTGGTGGACAGCGTGCTGCGCTGATGTCACTGTTAGAAACACTCAGAGAGAAATCAGTCAACACGCTGGAAGAGTTTCCACAAAGTTTTGTTCAGACAAAATTATTTTTTTATTACTTCTCCAATAGAGTCATGTTTATACGTCCGTTATCTGAATTCAGGCTGATCCACCCGGAACACGTCGTCATTTGAGGAGGAAGCTGGAGAACCTGGAGCAAACCCACGCAGACACAAGGAGAACCCAGGTCCGTCCTGCTGCGCTGAGCATCACGCTGCCAAACTGCCCATATCCAGGTGTTTCCTGTTACCTGTCGTGTTTTTGATCCATCCAGATTGTTTCTGTGTGAGTTGCAGAGTTTGGGAGACGTCATGACATCATGACACCGTCTGTTCACTGCAAACTCACGGCTGCTGATATTCAGTCCGTCTCTGGGCTGAAGGTCACACACAGAGCTGTAGTCTGTCATCCTACAACTGGAAATCATTATCAATTTCCATCAATTTTACAATTTCTTTGCCTCACTCGTAGCAAAGTTATCTTTCAGTTGATCAGTTTCAGTTTGAACAGTGAGGCCTCACAATGTCCCCGAGCCTGTTTTAGAATAAATGTCTCGTCCAGATTCGGTTTGAAGAAAGAGAAACCTGCGACCTGCAGCAGCTCTGAGTCACTGAATCAATACTTTACCTGTCGCTCAGATTTCCCTCTGACTTCACCTGTTTTATCTTCATCGCTCCACCTGCAGCTTCGGGTCTTTCAAACCCTCGGGGGGGATCAGCGCCGATCAGTCGCTGCCGTCTTGTCTGCAGCTCAGCGTGATTTCACAGCGAGTTATCTGACACACAACCTCCACGTCGGAGGATATAAATGTCACAGCAGCGGCTGCTTTGTCCTCCTCTACCTGTTCTGCTGTGAAGTCGTCCTTCAACACCAACGTCAGTCTGTGTTACAGTGAAAGGACAAAAATCTAAACTCCATATTGTTCAGAATGACTTTCAGTGACGTCCTCTAGTGTGAATAAAAGCACATCATTAGGGCTGCATGATAACATGAATATATATATATATATTAGTTTTTGACAGATATTACCAAAGCAAAATTAGTCCTGATTAGTGTAAAACAGATAAAATCCAGATTGTGTGACTTTTGTTGCCGGTGGTCTGCAGCACACTGACATTTATGGGTCAGGACACAGAAACACTCGACAACAACCATCTTTAATGCTGTTAATCAAGTGGAGCTCAGGTGATTTATCTGTTATCGAACAATGAAATGTTTTATAAACCAACACGTCACATCTCACAGTGCTCACATCACTGACACCACTGATATCAAACTCCACATTTGTAGTTTTTCCTCATTATTTTTCATCATTATAATAAATATTTAGATTTTCATCCATCATGTCCATTTGTGTATTTGGTGTATTTTCATGAAACAAATCTGGATTAAAGGAAGATTTTACTTTGTAACTATTGGGATTAGAAAGGTGATTTATCTTCACTCCTGTTTATCAGCCCGACTGCAGCAGCAATCCGGAGCTGACGTCCGTCGTCGAGTGCTGACGGGAGCCGGAGAGGAAATGTACTTTAGTTTCAGTGAGCGCAACATTAAAGGGAGGAGAAAGAGAGAAGGGATCTGGGTTTTTTGGGGCGGCAGATAAACATCAAGTGAGTGACGCAAACAAACTCAAACGTTCCTGCTGTCGGACTCGTTTCACTGTTGATGTTGATGCCTTTAAACAACCATCGCTGCTGAGGAAATCTGATGTTCACGGATGAGGTGAAGTTGAAAGTTTTATTCACCTCCGTATCTTCGAGACAGCAGCGGTGACCAGATAAAAAGATTTCTGTATTTCTGACGTTGTTGGAAACATTTGCGATGTTAAGTACACAACTCAACCACATGTGGAACAAAGGTCGAGTAGATTTTTAGACATTTTGAGGCAGAATTCTTAAACAATTTACTTTTAAAAAGGCGCAGAGGTGTTCAGTAACGGACCAGCAGCACCTCATGAGACCTGATGGTTCAACAAATCCAGGAATTTCTGGCGTCCACCTGAAAACAACTTGCTGCTGGACTGGGCGTTCCCTCCCGATCTATTCAATCATCGATACGTGAGTCCTGAAATCAGAACCTGTCCTGCTTTCAGACAATGTGGCTCGAGTCTCATCCAACAAAATGTCTCCAGAGTGTTTTCTTTCCTTCACTGCCTCTGTGCTCTCAGGTGCTCAGCAGGTGTTCAGTGTGTTGTTCGTGGGCACTTTCTCCACAAAATCACCGGCACTGAAATGATTGACCGTGTGCTTGTTTTGTTCCCGGCGGCTTGTGTTCTGTCTCCAGAGTTACATCATCAGGTTTTACTTCAGTGAAGTCTGCGCCTGGCTCGCCTCCTCCTGCACTCTGTGATTCAGACCGCCACGCTTCGCTAAAACTGAAACTCTCGCCAAAATGCAACCGAGGGTCTTTTTGTGAATGTACCCGAGTCAAACCTCCGTGTAAAAGCATAATTACAACTTAAGAGGCACTTTTAAGATTTACTGTGTTTTTGGGTCAAACTCATTTTCAGTGGGAGCGCTACGGACACTTTTACGATAGCATCAAAATCTGTATTTTTAAAACAGTAAGAATTATTATTTACAATATTTATCTGCAACCTTTGAGTAGATTTGATTCTTATCATCTGTGTCATTTCTTTCAGTTTGGGGTTTTACTGAATAAAAGTATGATGGACGATCTGTTTTCTGTATAAAAAATCATGTATTCTTCATTTAATCAGGAGGTCAGATAATAACAGAATGTATAAATGACATTTTACAGGAAAGAAACTACTTTTGTTATCTGTGCTTTTTATTTTGTACTTCGTATAGTTCATCATCTGTTGTCTGATGATTCTGATCATCATTCACTTTAGATCCTCGGCAGTAAAGATCTGGTCTCATCAATAAAAGCTTCACAGACTGAAAACTGATGATGATAAATGATGATATTAACCAAGTGTGAGCTGCGACGTGGAGAAGTTGAAACAAGTAGATTTGGAGGTTTTAATGTGAGTCGGTCTCTCTGCTGGTCACGTCTGATTAACTTCATGTTCCCGTCTGATCTCGGCCTCTCGGGACGGACTCAGTCTGTCTGTCTGATGATCTGATCACACGACTGATCAATCCAGTCAGGTCAGTCGGTCTTATTAAGGCGGGAGAGGCGTTCACATCAGGCCGAGTCCAGATTTTGTAATGAAAACGACTAAAAGGATCTTAACACATGTTTAGGCCACGTCCACACGTATCAAAACGATCTTTTCGTCCCTCGTCTTCTTCGCCATCGTTTCAAGAATATTTGCGTCCTAATGGATCCACTGTAAAAGACTCAACACGCTGTAGTTCATGTTCCAGCCTATAGGTGGCGCTTGAAAATCACCAACAATGCTTGCACGCTGTAAACAAACAGACAGTAGAAGAAGAAACCAAACACAAGAAGAAGAAGACTTGGTGAGTCGGTCGTCCATAATCCTTCTCTGCTCAGCGTCGTCTACTAACTCTGAAAGGCTCGATAACTTCTGCAGCACCAGCACAAGCACGAAGTCCTCCACTGCTGCTGTTGTTGTTATGGGACATCGTGGGGTTCAGAGGTGGAAGGCTCGAGGTCGAGGGGCGGGGCGATGGCGTCATCGATACGCAAAGTATGTAGATTCACCGTCCACACGAGAAAACAAGGGGAGCGTTTTCAAATGTTTCCACCCTGAGACCAGGTCTCAAAAAAGTGTGTTCACAGGATCCATGAGGACGATCGGCTGAAACGATGCAACACGTGTGTTTCCATGTGGATTATCTGTGTGTGTGTGTGTGTGTTTATACATAACTTGATGCTTTTAGCCACAGCGGCAGAAACTCTGACCCAGAGTCAGAGCCAACAGAGGGTCAGCAGGTACTGTAGGTGTTGCTGACTCGACTCCCACTGAGTGTGAGTGCAGATGCAGGACGTCGCTGCGTCCTCTGGCTCCTGCAGCATCACTTTGTCAGGTTAAAGGCAGATTTCTGGAGACATTTTTCAGCCCTTGTGTGAGGCAACAAAAACGTATATTTACAGTGTCCAGGCTAAATCGTTTGACACGGACGAGGAAGAGAGAGTTGAGGACTGTGAGGAGAACAAGACACAGAGTGTTCAGACCAAAATAATAAAGACGGCAGCTGAAATACTTCTTTACCGCAGGACCAGGTGAGGTGCGAACATGGACTGTAAGGACAGGAAGCAAAAGGGAAAGATCCACACTGACTTTGAGAAGGTTTCATCATGGCTGAGGTGATGAAGTTCGCTGACTTCAGTGTAAAACACAGTCGAGGCTGCTTGGAAATACAAGCAGCAGGTCAGGAAGTCCATCGTGGAGGACGGAGACATTTTCTGTTTCAAACTCAACACACCTGAAAACAAACCGTGAGACCACAACACAGCTCAGAGCTTCACTGTCTGCTGGTTTTAATTAAACCAGAATCTTTAATTGATTCTATATCAAAATGTTTCCATACAACTATGGCACACATTCCTGTAATATTCTCATCTCATTCAGACTCTTTTGAAAACGCGGCGCTCTTGCTTTCATAGTTTCAAGGAAGAAAAAGTTTAATGGAGATGTTTTCCAGCCGTGTGTGTGGAACAGGTGAGAGCCAAATCTAACCAGAGCATGAATCAAAGAGCTTCACCTCAGATGTGGTTTGCAGAAACACATTCTGGCGACTGGAAGCAGCTTTATCATTTAACACTGCTGATGTTTTACATGAAGCTGCTGCTGGAGGCGGTGCAGCCACGTTTCCATCAGTATGTACATATTTCAGTAAGTCTTCTCCCCCCGAGCAGGAGATCCGATCTGTACCTGTCAACATTCCTCCCTCTCAGGACGACGACGTGAGGAGAATTTTCCGGCCCTGTTGTATCAGCTGGTGTTAGCGGTCCGTGCCATGTGCAGCACCGGGACACTGATCCAACACGTACGTGAACCTGATGTCATCGTCGCCCTCGATGCAGCAGATTGATCCATCTGAGCAGCTAAATGTCAAAGCTCTCACGCTCCTGCTGAGGCCGGCGGTGGGGATTCTGTGACAGCTGGATTCTCTCTGCTCTCCGACTGTTTTCCCTCTCAGCGAGCGTCAATCAAAATTACTGTGCTGTGTGTTAACGAGTGTTATTCTGAACTACATCAACATCATCATCATCATCATCATCATCATCAGGAGCTGATGATTGAGGGCTCTCAGGACTGACACATCTCCATCACAGCCGAGTCCAACTGGAGCTGATAAACCGATCGGCAAGATAAACGTTAGCCGAGTACGTTTTCTTCCAAACCTCAGATGAGTTCAAGATCAATGTTGCAACTTTATGTTTGTTTAGTTTCCTTTTTCTGTTCCTGCATCACGGTTCGGTCAGACTTCCTGTGAAAAACACGCAGTAAAGCAGATCTGCCTGCTCAATATACGTCGGATTAATTCTAATAATTAGCTGAGCAGTTTGGTATCAGGCCTGTCAGACTGACTGTAATAAGGCTTTTCAATGAGAAGCTTACAAGACACCTTCACCAGCAGCTCAGCTTTGTATGTAACACATGAACGGCTCCAGAGGAAAAGACACATTTTTCTGTGACATTTCCAAAATAATCCAGACTGTTTGTCCTTAAGCCGCAGAGAGAGGCGGCTGTTCGCTGAAGCTTGAGAGCAGAAAGTGTGTGTTGAACGTGGCGTTAGAGGCGAGCTGGAGCAGCTAAAATGTGGCTGTTAGCTTCGAGCAGGAGGAGGAGGAGGAGGAGGAGGAAGAGGAGGAGGAGGAGGAGGAGGAGGAAGAGGAGGAGGAGGAGGAGGAGGAGGAGGAGGAGGAGGAGGAGGCGTCCATGAAGCTCCAACACTGTGACTCTAAATCCATATGGAGACGAGCTGCTAAAGCTCCTCCACAAAGCTGCACTGATTATTCTGCTGTCAGGAATATTGAGGCTGCTCTGCTGTTAAATCCCTTTTAACCAAACCTCAAACCCTCCAAATTACCCTGAACTTAAACCTTGAAACTCCCCCAAATTCAAACTTTCGACCACATTAAAACATCCAATACAGTTTGCAGACTTCTATGAACATATTTTGTGCAATTCAGGAACAAAACTTCAGCTCCGTGTGAAACAGTTTAGTTAACAGCTGAGTGAAGTAAGAATAAACTGCACGTGTGACTTTCTGAGTTTGCAGCTAACGTCTCTCTCTGGATACAAACATGAGCTGCAAACCAGATCTCAAGAACTAAAGCGGACAGTGAACGTTTCAGCAAACCACAGATAACTTCACGTTTCTTACGGGTCAGTTTTTAACTTTGCGCTGCGACAGCGATGCTCCGGATAAATTCAGGCAGAAAACCCTCCTGTGTTCGGGTCAGGAGAAGATCCCGGTTCTGTCACCACAAACACGGCCCGGCTTCATTTATAATGTCCAGAGGTTTGTCGTCGCCGAGTGTTGAAACGCCGTCTCAAACAGCGACCTCCTCCTCCGCCTCCTGACAGGAAGGTCGGCGTGTGTGATGTGAACGTGATATGACGTTCTGTAGGAAGTGTGAACATACAGACGGGCTGAGCTGCAGAACCACAAAGTCACAGGACACCCTGGAAATATCTGAGAGGCTGAATTCAATAGAACAGTCCGTCATTTTAACAGGCGCTCACGGCAGCAACGTCACGAAATGTCCCAGAGTTTCAATAAACCTCTTTTTTAGAAGAAATCTTCACTGTAGCTGCTTCAAGTGTCACGTGGACGGAGGAGAGGAGGACTTTATATCCTCAGGAAGAGGAGAGGAGGACTTTGTATCATCAGGATGGAGGAGAGGAGGACTTTATATCATCAGGAGGAGGAGAGGAGGACTTTATATCATCAGGAGGAGGAGAGGAGGACTTTATATCATCAGGAGGAGGAGAGGAGGACTTTATATCCTCAGGAGGAGGAGAGGAGGACTTTATATCCTCAGGAGGAGGAGAGGAGAACTCCACAAATATGTTCAGAAATCCTGAAACCTCGATCCTCATACACATGTGCAGAACTTGCCTTGGAAAATCATGTTTTTAAGTTCTCTTCAGTATCACAGTGATCCAGTGATAGTTGTCTGAACATCCACAGGTTCACTGCTAACAGGAAGTGATGATAGTTAACTCGGAGTTGTAAAGTTTTAGTGGAATTAGTTGTTTGTTTGTTAATTTTTTCTACATTAAAAACCCAGTCAGTCAGTCAGTCAGTCAGTCAGTCAGTCAGTCAGTCAGTCAGTCAGTCAGTCAGTGTGACGCAAAAAAATTAAATGTCTTGTTTTCCATCAGCATTTCCATTTTTGTGTGAATGTAGAATTAAAGTCAAGAGTTAAAATGTAATAATTAAAACATTTGGCTTCAAAGTGTTTCGTCCACTTGTAAAGTGTTTCATTAAAATCGATTCGATGAGAGTCTGCGCTCTTCTCTCTGCACAGACGAGCTAGAAACACTGAAATAAAGAGAAAATGGATTGCAGCCTTCTGGGAGATATCGCTGCTCCTGTGAGAGGGCGTATCGATCCGCTGAGCGCTGAAGCTTCTTCTGTGGGGAGCTGCAGTCCAAATCACTTTAGAGCTGCAAACGTGTGGAGAGAGTCTGAACCCTGGAGGTCAGAACTACTCCAGCTTTCACTCCTTAACTTCCAGCGAACCGTCTCCCTGCTGGGCTGATTCCACGACCCTGCTGCAGCTCATTAACCTGCTCCTGTTTTCATATTCAGCTGTAATTATTCATCACACAAACGCCCCCGAGTGTGAACAAATCAGGGAGAAAATATGAATATGTAAAAAAAAAAAAAAAGAATTACAAACACGATGCCAAAAGGAGCAGGTGTACCTTCATCTGAATTCTGCTGTGTCATTATGTGCCGTTAATGCGACTCTTAATTTATTCACAGAAAGGTTTTGTTGTTAGCGCGGAGCGGAGCGACGGTTTCCCTTCAGCTGCTCCCTGACCGACATTTTCCACTTGGCTTCAGGAAAGTGTGGAAGTGGGTCAGACAGGAGGAGCTGCACGCAGAGGTGGCGCTTTTAAAACAGAACCAATAATAGTTACAGTCGCAGTTTCACACATTTTGTTTTAGGGCTAAAATCAGCTGCAGTTTATTCACATCTGGATCTGTTTCTTTATGAAGAGAGGTCAGAGGTCGACAGTCATCAACTGCAGCTCTGAACTACAAACCACAGGACCGACTGGAAGTTAGACAACATGAAGGTCTGTTAGTGTTTCAGTAAATTAAACTCTATAAGCACTGACTGAAGAAAAAATCAGGCTGATATCAACCATCATGAACAAACATGCTCTTATACAACATGAAAATGTCACCAACCTATAAGAATTAATCCTAACTCGAGTCACGTCTGACAGGTGTCCATCACTTGTTTCTAAAACAGTAAGAAGTCTGGACACAACATGACACTGTGCTGGTAGCATCACCAGGGTCTCTACACATCAACACCAGCACTGACAACATTGTTTGTGTACACAGAGTCACTAAAAAGAGTTTTTGAACAGCTCATGTTAGCAGCAGCTTGTTCCACGTGTCGATCTCAGAATGAGACGTAACCTGGAGGACAGTTAAGGTGGAACTTCTGTCTCCCAGCAACAACTATCCACACCAGATCTCACGTGACTTTACCGGCTTTTGATTTTAGTATTGTTTCTTACATGAGGCTCCTTTTTCAACTTCAAGGTCAATATTGTTTTTCTCTAACCACAAAACAACAAATTGTCCTGCATTTATATGGAACTAAGCTTCAGGAGCGTTCCACCTTAACTGTCCTCCAGGTTACGTCTCATTCTGAGATCGACTCTCCACTGGCAGGACGGCGGCGAGCGGAACAAGCTGCTGCTAACATGAGCTGTTCAAAAACTTTCTTTTTAGTAACTCTGTGTACACAGACAATGTTGTCAGTGCTGGTGTTCATGTGTAGAGACCCTGGTGATGCTACCAGCAAAGTTTCATGCTATCGTAACAGTGTCCGTAGCGCTCCCACTGAAAATGAGTTTGACCCAAAAATGACAGTACAGTAAATCTTAAAAGTGCCTCTTTCGTCATAGTTTCACCTGTAGTTGCATTAACGTGCTGCATCGTATCGATCTATTGGAGATGTCACAGGCTGTATTGTGCCCACAGGAAAAAGCCCAGTTACCTCTGTGCTGAAACCGAACCAGAACACAACCACAGCATGGACCTAAAGAAACATCTGTGGCTTACAGACACACACGATGCCAACGTGTATCCTGACAACCGGGTCGCAGAGAGATAGGAGGGAGCATCGTTTGGCAAAAAGAGCCGCAACTACAGTAAGAACTTAAAATCCACCATTAACAGCTTCAGTCATTTTTCAGGCAAACACCTTCTGAGACGTGATCCACTGAGACGGTCAAGTTCGGTTAAAAATCTAAACAAGACGTATCCGAGAGGCGTTCAGGGAATCGCTGTGAGGGTCGAGGTCCATCTGGGTCCAGTGCTGGAGGTTCCGTCTCGTGGTTCTGCAGGTGTCCTGCTTCACAGCCCTCTCAGGAGCTTTTTTATGATTTGTCGGCTCAGTAAATGGAGATAAATGAGTCGACGGCTCCGCATGCCGATGATAAGAGGAGAGGTTGGTCTCCGTGGCAACAAATCAGCTCTAATTTATCTTCCATCTCATCAAGTTTAGTGTTTCCTGTCTGTGTTTTCCTCTGTTTTTAGTCCCTACTCAGACGTGCATTCATTAGTTTTCCTGCAGTACGTTTCTGAATGTGGTCTGATTTTTAAAAAGCATGTTTTCTTCTTCTGGAACGAACCACAGTGTTTGCTGCTGTGTCGCTACTGTCGCAGCAGCTGTCATGCAATTTAACTCAAACACTGCAAGTACAAACTCCAGTTATCTGTATTTAACTCGAGCATTTCCATTTTATGTCCGAACGCGTGTCATTAATTGGGATCATGAGACAGATTAGTTGGTGACAGCTGCTGCAGACGGTTCTGTTCCCTGCAGGATAAACGATCCTCCTGCTCCGACCGTTTAAAACAAACTTTTCTGCCTCGCTGCCCTGCTCAGGTCGGACCGTCGATATTCACACCAGTGATTGTAGCTCCGTGCGTCACAGCGTGATTATTTCAAAGAGTGAGGATAATCCTGAGTGTCACAGACGCTGCAGAATCAAAGGCGAGCAGCAGGCGAGAACCTTATCGGACCAATTATGTTGACGTCTGTGTCAGCTGAAGCTTCGCTCGACTATCAGGCTCCAATTAAAACTGTTGCTTTTTAAGCTACTTATCGCCCAGAATGGACAAAACTATGAAAAATTTAGCTTAAAAGCAGATTTAATTGGTCACAATCATGGATAATAAGTTGACAGCTCAGTGAGAAGGAGACAGGACAGAAGAGAAAACGTGTCTCTGAATGTTGAAATCTTTTTCAGCTGACTCTAAAAAGAAACAAACGAGGTGTCGCTGTTGTTTCCTCAAACTGTTCTGGGATCAATCGTCCTTTTAATTTTCAGTAAGTGTCAAACAGACCGTGTTGAATAATAGAAGCACAGTGATGGAAACAAAGAGTCAACGTGCCTCGAGGGAGCTTAAGACTGTAAAACTTCTCCGTTACGTAACGACCTGCTCGTGCTTCATCAGCTCTGATGGCAAAGAGTCTCTTGTCTCGTCTCAGTCTGTCCACCATCAGCGGCTGATTAGCTTTGCATTGCAAAAACTCAAAACACGCTCCTTAAGTTCTTTCCAATTTCGAGGGAGAAACAGTCTTTACCCTGCAGCGTTACAGAGCTCTGGTTCTTGTCACTCAGCTCATGTAAACTGTTTCTCATCTGACGTGTTTCACTCGTGGAGATCCAACAAAATCTGTCTTCTCTTCTTCCAAACGGTGACGGAATAACGATGATGATGGATGCTTTTCTGTTTTGTCTGTACAATAAATTCTATTAATCGACTCCTCATCCAGCCAGCTAGGAGTTTCTATGCCCGCCCTGTGGCCTGCAACAGCCAACAAGTGGCTCTGTAGACAGGTGACAGTCAGGTGAACCCTCTCTCTCCTCTTCCTCCTCTCCTCTGAGCCAATCACACGCCAGCCTCCATACGACTGATGCATCATGGAGCCAATGAGAGACTTTTTATAAAATTTTCTTTTTGTACAGGCTGTTTTTCCAATTCAGCACGTTTGACACGAGCAAATAGAGTTTTAAAAAAGGAAATAAGGAACTATGATGACGTTTATAAGGCAGCTTGTTCTCCAAATGCCTCAATTTAAGAATACAGTCACATCAGACATCATCAGTTTCTCATGATTCTAATCAGACATCAACATCAACTAACAAACAAGATAAAAAGTTCCTCCAACTCACAGATAAAATGTCTGCGTGTTTCAGTTCACTCCATTTTGGTTTGTCGACCTCAAGCTGCTGTTTACTTACGTAGCTACGTAGCTACGTAGCTACGTAGCCTACACCGCGTCATCCTCTGACCAGCGTTCACAAAGTCCACTTAAGATCTGCTTGACATTTAATGTAAACATGTCTGCAGTCATTTTGTATTTAATATATCATATTAAGTTTTCTCTTCTCTTTTGTCATGTCACAGAATTTGTGTTGTTTAAACTCGCAGGTCTGTAACTTTTCTAAAATATCTCACAATAATTCAAAACACACAGACACACACACAGACACACAGACACACACACACACACACAGGTCCATTAAACCTCCTGTCAGTGTCAGTCATTAGCGGCCAGTGTGCCGTTAATGTTGACTAATGCATCCTCTCAGTGTCGGCTGCAGCGTCTGAGGGCGGACGGTGACTCATCAGTGGGATGGAGGTCGAGGACCGACCTTGTTGTACGAGGCGTTTGTGGTCCCTGCATGTTGGACGTTTACTGACCGCAGAAATAAATCAGCGAGCGACGAAGAAGTCCGAGCAGGTTTAATCAACCTGGACATGCAGATTTTAATCATGCAAATGTTTCTGCTGTTTGTTTCTTTTCTCTTCAGGTTTATGAAGCGACGTGATGTCACTGATTCACCGTGAAACAAAATGACAACTTCACATTCATTTTAATGTCACACTGACCTATGATGGGATGAACGGCGTCTGTCACAGTCACACTGCCCTCCATCGTTTGCTTCTGCACGATGCCACTTCAGCAAAAGGTTAGCATCACCCACATCCATCACTGGTCTCTGGTGAAACTGGATCATATTTTATGGAGAAAATGTTTTCTGGTTTTGTCTCTGATGTCTGATGCGGACTGAAGAAGCTAAGAAGTGAGAAAGGCTAAATAAAAGGCTGCAGACAGACACAGAGCTCTTATTTTGTAAGGTTCATCCTCAGGGTTTGAGCGGAGTCTCTAAAATAACAACCTTGATAAATAAGAAGATAAATGAGGCAGCAAATGGCAACAGCAAAGACAGCGGCTGACATTAATCGATACAGGGCTAAACCTGCGTCATTACAACAAACAGATGTGTTTAATAAACAAACGCAACACGTTTCTAAATTGAGCGATTTTTCAAAGGGAGTCTGGCCACGTTCTGCACTTAGAGCTGAATTCACAAGAAGGCACCAAAGAGTTCAGATTCACCATAGCTGTTTCGTAAAGTTGATCAAGTTTCTCCTCATGATGCAACAACTCTTAAAATCACTTGATTTGTAAGGGAGTCTGGGATATTGCTGCTGGTGCTGCTTTCAGGGGAACTCGGCGCCGACTGGCTCCCACGTAACTCAAACCCTGATCATCCTCATGTGTAATGTTCCGCTAATTCCTGTCTTTGTCTTGTTTCCCCTCCCTTGTGATTGTCCTGATTACTTTCACACATCCCTGATTAGCCGCCTTTGTATTTATGATACAGCTCAGACACGGAAAAGTTCGGTCAAACGGTCATCCGAGTCCAAACTCGTACAAGATTCACGTTGCCAGTATGGCAGCACACAGTGAACAATGACTCTCCACCTCTTCATCACCTGAATATAGGAGGATACAGCTTCAGTGATTTATTAAAGAAAGCTTACCTGGAGATCAGTGGGCAGGCAGGCTGGGTCGCCTGAGTATCTGCAGGATTGATGAGTGAGTGGAAACAGGTGAGCCAGATTAGATGTGAGGTGGCAACAGGTGTGTGGATGGGTGGGGTAGTCATGACGGAGGGAATCTGGTGAAGAGTCACAGAGAGACAGAAGCTTGTTTTTAGTTTCACAGTTAGTTTGGGTCCTTTTTATGCCACAGTTCGATGCGGTTTCTGTCAGGACGTTAGTGTTTCAGACGTAACATTGTGATAACGTGTCAGGTTTCGTTTGCAGTTTGCACATGACGTTAAATTAAATCCGACACATTGTGTCACAAACCTGGAATTTGCATTCATGACAGTTGTCAGGGGCAAATACATCTGCTTAGAAATCCGCCCCCCCAAAAAAAGATGCTTCTTACTTGTGCAGAACTTGCCTTAGAAAAATCACGTTTTTGAGTTTTCCTCAGTATCACAGTGATCCACTGATAGTTGTTTGTACATCCACAGGTTCGCTGCTAACAGGAAGTGCTAATAGTTAATTCTGCAACGTTTAATGTAGTTTGAAGTATTTTTTTGTTTGTTTCTACGTTTTAAAACCAGTTCCCAGCCGGTCACTCTCCAGATGTGTTGTTATTGCGATCACAGCCTCCTCACTTGCTCTTTACTTTCATCATGTTTCTTTTATTTACTGCCTCTTTTTCTTTCACTCTCACATCATCACCTGTAATTTCGGTGATGCTGCAGATGATGTTGTCTGCGCTCTGTAAAAGCTTCAGCTAAACGTGTGAAATTGCAAACAGAACAGCGGAGTGTACTCTGTTCAGCTGTGGCTGTTTAAACTGTTGCGTTCTCTCTTGTATTTGTATTTGGACACTCTTGGTTTATGTCAATCTGTGGATCTCTTCATCTCTACCGTTTAAACTTCTATCTTATTTCTCCTTTCATCATTTCGACATTTCAGGATTGTATAAATTGATTTATCGTCTCGTCTGAGTCCATTCGTCGTCCAATTACAGCCGACACTCCCTTTCATTGTGTTTTCAGTGTTTTTAGCCTCGACGACTGAGACGGATCGCGCTCGACGTGAAGGCCAAATTAAACTGTGCTTTAAAACCTTCTTGATTTGAATCGAGCTCTTTGTTAGAGGGTTCTGTTGATGCTGCCGTCACACAACAGACTGTTATGGATTCATCTGGACTGAAGCTTCCCTCCTGTGTCTGCAGATTGGAAAATTAGTTCCACAGACGTTGTTTCATGGCAGAAATAATAACACGGGTCGAGTTAATTACACGCTGAAGTGTTCGTGTGGTCTCAGGGTTCTGGGCCCTACAGAGGGCTGGACTGTCAGAACCGGACGTCATGTGATGATCCGAGAATATCTGTCAACACACAGTCGTTATAAAAACACAGCAGCAGACAGTGACTGTTACTGAAATATGTATATGTGTGTGTGTGTGTATATATATATCTATATATACACAAAACATAGCCTGTGAAACAGTTCAGCCAACAATGAGTCAGTTGTTAGAAGGTGGTGGTGAAGAAGAAGAAGAAGAAGAAGAAGAAGAAGA